>NC_058080.1:6198126-6498126 GCF_014858855.1 Bufo gargarizans
GCTGCTGCGTCTTGCTGCACACCAACTGCACACCCCCAGCTCCCCAGGGGCTATTCCACATCCCGGATACCACAGTGTCACGCCGTCTTGGGGTTGACTTGCCTGAAAGCAGAGAGTCACACTGGACCAGCACTCCTGTCCGCCCTGAACGCACAGGTGGATCAGTGGCTGACTCCGCACCAACTGGAGATCGGCAAAGTGGTGTGTGACAACGGAAGCAATTTGTTGGCTGCATTGAATTGGGCAAGTTGACACATGTGCCATGTGTTGAAACTGATCGTACAACGCTTTGTGTCTAAGTACCCAGGCTTACAGGACGTCCTCAAGCAGGCCAGGAAGGTGTGTGGCCATTTCAGGCATTCCTACACGGCCATGGCGCACTTTTCAGATATTCAGTGGCGAAACAACATGCCAGTGAGGCGCTTGATTTGCGACAGCCCGACACGTTGGAATTCAACACTCCAAATGTTCGACCGCCTGCTCCAACAAGAAAAAGCCATCAACGAGTATTTGTATGACCGGGGTGCTAGGACAGCCTCTGCAAAGCTAGGTATTTTTTTGTCACATTACTGGACGCTCATGCGCAATGCCTGTAGGCTCATGCATCCTTTTGAGGAGGTGACAAACCTAGTCAGTCGCACCGAAGGCACCATCAGCGACATCATCCCATTTGTTTTCTTCCTGGAGCGTGCCCTGTGAAGAGTGCTGGATCAGGCCGTAGATGAGCGTGAAGAGGAAGAGTTGTGGTCACCATCACCACCAGAAACAGCCTTATCAGCATCGCTTGCTGGACCTGCGCCAACGCTGGAAGAGGAGTCTGAGGAAGAGGAGTCAGAGGAGGAATGTGGCTTTAAGGAGGAGGAAGACCAACCACAGCAGGCATCCCAGGGTGCTCGTTGTCACCTATCTGGTACCCATGGTGTTGTACGTGGCTGGGGGGAAGAACAGACCTTCAGTGAGATCAGTGAGGATGAGGAACGGGAAATGAGTAGCTCGGCATCCAACCTTGTGCAAATGGGGTCTTTCATGCTGTCATGCCTGTTGAGGGACCCTCGTATAAAAAGGCTGAAGGAGAACGACCTGAACTGGGTGGCCATGCTACTAGACCCCCGGTATAAGCAGAAAGTGGCTGAAATGTTACCGAATTACCGGAAGTCAGAAAGGATGCAGCAGTTCCAAAATAAGTTAAAAAGTATGCTTTACACAGCGTATAAGGGTGATGTCACAGCACAACGGGAATCTAACAGGGGAAGAGTTGAAAGTAATCCTCCTCCTACCACGACCACGCCGGCAAGGACAGGAAGCTTTACAGACGTGTTGTTGATGGAGGACATGCGGAGCTTTTTAAGTCCTACGCATCGCCACAGCCCTTCGGGGTCCACCCTCAGAGAACGACTCGACCGACAGGTAGCAGACTACCTCGCCTTAACTGCAGATATCGACACTCTGAGGAGCGATGAACCCCTTGACTACTGGGTGTGCAGGCTTGACCTGTGGCCTGAGCTATCCCAATTTGCGATAGAACTTCTGGCCTGCCCTGCCTCAAGTGTCCTGTCAGAAAGGACCTTCAGTGCAGCAAGAGGTATTGTCACTGAGAAGAGAAGTCGGCTAGGTCAAAAAAGTCTAGATTACCTCACCTTTATTAAGATGAATGAGGCATGGATCCCGAAGGGACTGACAGTGGGCGATACATTTGACTAAAAAAGGCCTGATGAAATGAGATGCCTTGTGCTAAAAATGGTCCCCACGCTGCTGTATTGTATCTCTGCATGCCGGATGACTTGCATGACTTCTCCGCCACCAACTAGGGTTCAAGCCGTAATGTTTTAGTGCACTTTCTGCCTGGAAAACATCAATTTTTCCGGTCGTTGCTGTAGCAGCGGCTGCAACAATACCTAGTTTTTCAGGCATGTGTACATGCCTAATTTTTCTGGCCTCTGGTGCTGCACTGTGGCTGCAAAAACTAAACAAAAAAAAAGGCACATACAGTACAGGCCAAAAGTTTGGACACACCTTCTCATTCAAAGAGTTTTCTTTATTTTTATGACTATGAAAATTGTAGATTCACACTGAAGGCATCAAAACTATGAATTAACACATGTGGAATTATATACATAACAAAAAAGTGTGAAACAACTGAAAATATGTCATATTCTAGGATCTTCAAAGTAGCCACCTTTTGCTTTGATTACTGCTTTGCACACTCTTGGCATTCTCAAGAGGTAGTCACCTGAAATGGTCTTCCAACAGTCTTGAAGGAGTTCCCAGAGATGCTTAGCAGTTGTTGGCCCTTTTGCCTTCACTCTGCGGTCCAGCTCACCCCAAACCATCTCGATTGGGTTCAGGTCCGGTGACTGTGGAGGCCAGGTCATCTGGCGCAGCACCCCCATCACTCTCCTTCATGGTCAAATAGCCCTTACACAGCCTGGAGGTGTGTTTAGGGTCATTGTCCTGTTGAAAAATAAATGATGGTCCAACTAAACGCAAACCGGATGGAATAGCATGCCGCTGCAAGATGCTGTGGTAGCCATGCTGGTTCAGTATGCCTTCAATTTTGAATAAATCCCTAACAGTGTCACCAGCAAAGCACCCCCACACCATCACACCTCCTCCTCCATGCTTCACGGTGGGAACCAGGCATGTAGAGTCCATCCATTCACCTTTTCTGCTTTGCACAAAGACACGGTGGTTGGAACCAAAGATCTCAAATTTGGACTCATCAGACCAAAGCACAGATTTCCACTGGTCTAATGTCCATTCCTTGTGTTCTTTAGCCCAAACAAGTCTCTTCTGCTTGTTGCCTGTCCTTAGCAGTGGTTTCCTAGCAGATATTCTACCATGAAGGCTTGATTCACACAGTCTCCTCTTAACAGTTGTTCTAGAGATGTGTCTTCTGCTAGAACTCTGTGTGGCATTGACCTGGTCTCTAATCTGAGCTGCTGTTAACCTGCGATTTCTGAGGCTGGTGACTCGGATGAACTTATCCTGGGGCGGTCCGCATGTGAGCCAGTTTCTTTGTAGCACTTGATGGTTTTTGTGACTGCACTTGGGGACACTTTCAAAGTTTTCCCAATTTTTCGGACTGAATGACCTTCATTTCTTAAAGTAATGATGGCCACTAGTTTTTCTTTACTTAGCTGTTTTTTTCTTGCCATAATACAAATTCTAACAGTCTATTCAGTAGGACTATCAGCTGTGTATCCACCTGACTTCTCCACAACGCAACTGATGGTCCCAACCCCATTTATAAGGCAAGAAATCCCACTTATTAAAGTTGACAGGGCACACCTATGAAGTGAAAACCATTTCAGGTGACTACCTCTTGAAGCTCATCAAGAGAATGCCAAGAGTGTGCAAAGCAGTAATCAAAACAAAAGGTGGCTACTTTGAAGAACCTAGAATATGACATATTTTCAGTTGTTTCACACTTTTTTGTTATGTATATAATTCCAGTGTGCCTTCAGTGTGAATCTACAATTTTTATAGTCATGAAAATAAAGAAAACTCTTTGAATGAGAAGGGGTGTCCAAATTTTTGGTCTGTACTGTACATGTGTCAATTCCCCTTTGTGATTGTTACCTTGTTGTGGTGAAGGGGCTTGCGTATCTCAATGAAGCGATTACCTCTATGAGTGTGTTGGCAATGGCAATGTTGGCACACCCCAGATGATAAGGTCGTTGCTTCATTGTGAACAGACCAAAAGCGATTGGCTTGATAATTTTGCATAGAAAAAACATTAATTTTCTTTGTGATCATCTAAGGTGATCATTAAAGCCTATTAGGCCAACAATGGGCCCACACTGCAGAATCATTGTTTTCTGGGTCACTTAACTGTCACTGAACTACCTCAGCACGACCATAGGCTTTGAAAAACCGCCATCGCGGTCATCACTAAGATTGACGCATAGAGGAATAAAATTTATGTCATGAGTGTGTCAACTATTGACAACTCTTTGCAGTTGTCTAAAATCTATTCGATACACGTCCCCTGATAGGGGACGTAACAGGAATTAAACTGATAAGAATAGTACTACTTAACACACCACTCAAAAAGGCTGGCACAGTACATCGCACGGCGCACACGCAGTGCCCCAAATTGGAAGTAGAAGGACCAACCAAGCATCTTTTTCCATCTCCCGGTTCCTAAAATCTATTCCATACACCGGCCCCTGATAGGGGACGTAACAGGGATTAAACTGATAGGAATTGTACTACTTAACATACCACTCAGAATGGGTAGCACAGTACATTGCATGGCGCACGCGCAGTGCCCCAAGTTGGAAGTAAGAGGACCGACCAAGCATCCTTTCCATCTCCCAGTTCCTAAAATCTATTCCATACACCAGCCCCTGATAGGGGACAAAACAGAGATTAAACTGGTAAGAACAGATTTTTTTTATTTAAAAAAAAGAGGACAGCCTCTGCGGAGCTGGGTATTTTTTGGCCGCGTTACTGAACGCTCATGCACAATGGCTGCAGGCTTATGCGTCCTTTCGCGGATGTGACAAACCTGGTCAGTCAAACCCAAGGCAACATCATCGACCTCATACCATATAAGTTTTTTCTGGAGCGTGCCCTGCGAAGAGTGCTGGATCAGGCCGTAGATGAGCATGAAGAGGAAGAGTTGTGGTCACCATCACCACCAGAAGCAACCTTGTCGTCGTTGATTGCTGGACCTGCGGCAACGCAGAGAGAGGAGTCTGAAGAAGAGGAGTCAGAGGAAGAAGGTGGCTTTGAGGAGGTGGAAGACCAACCACAGCAGGCGTCCCAGGGGGTTTGTTGTCACCTTTCGGGGACCCTTGCTGTTGTACGTGGCTGGGTGGAGGAAGAGACCTTCAATGACGTCCGTGAGGACAAGGAACGGGACATGGCTAGCTTGGTATCCAACCTTGTGCAAATGGGGAGTTTGCGGTTGTGCAAATGGACTGTTTGCTGATGTTTGCGGTGCGTTAAACGGGGAGTTTGGTCTGTCATAGTTTGGTCTGTCATTGTGAAGCGGGCGTAACCCTTACAATACCTGATCGATACAACATCATACCTGATGTTTTAAAGCACGTTATTCCAAACAATTTAGGAATGTTAAGTGATTTATGCCCTTTATGGATTAAAACCCGACTCTGCGTCAACTACGTAATTTTCCATGGGAGTTTTGCCATGGATCCCCCTCCGGCATGCCACAGTCCAGGTGTTAGTCCCCTTGAAACAACTTTTCCATCACTATTGTGGCCAGAAAGAGTCCCTGCGGGTTTTAAAATTCGCCTGCCTATTAAAGTCTATGGCGGTTCGCCCGTTCGCGAACATTCGCGGAAATTTGCGTTCGCCGTTCGCGAAAATTTTATGTTCGCGACATCTCTATTGATGTGGTCCTTTTGCATCTGGTGGTCCACCATTCTCAACTCTGCTTATCTCCTTGGAAAACTGGGCACCTGTCCTTGAAGCTCGTGTGACTGCGGCTGCATCCCATACAATTTTTGCGAGCCTGATACGTATACATTAGAGTTGGGCCTAATCGAGCAGAACGTTCACAGATAAACCTCCGATTTACTTAGGTCTGACGATATATGGTCCTGACAAACTCACCCTATGTTGCGTTGCTTATTTCTGTTCTAACCCTAACAGATACTTCCTGCCTTCTATTATTTATTCTTTGACCTGATAGTGGCTTGACTTTTAGTTAAAGGGTTTTTCTAAGACTTATAAACTGTTGACCTATCTTCTGTAAGAGTAGCTCCTGGTCAGGCAAACCTAATGTAAAACTGTACTTGCAAGATCAGTGGCAGGATGTCACGAGGGTGTCAAGAGCCACGTCTGACTCCGTTATACCCGGGGTCAGGAAGTCGCAGCGGGTGGCTGCGCGCTCTATGTCTAAAGATCACGGTGTTTCTTAGTGTTTGTTTTCTGTGTTTGCCTTGCTATCCTTTTTGTCTCACTCAGGGATCCGTAGCTTCTCCTCCTCAGCTGTTTCTTGTCTGCCACTCCCAAACTCCTTATATTCTCCTCTCACACTTCTCTTGTTGCCAGTTATAGAGCTTCCTGCCTGGACATCTATGCTGACCCACTGGAGCTGAGAATCTGGTTGTTGTTCCAGAGTGCTACCCTCCGGATCCCTGTTGGGCTTTTGTTGTCTCCTGTTGTTGCCCACCTGGGATTATATGTTTAGTTTGTATTGTCTGTCCTCCCCTTGGTGTTTTCCTTTAGAGCTAGTGGTGCGGACTAGTGTTCCCACCGCCCTGTTCACTATCTAGGGCTCATCCTAGGGAAAGCCAGGGTTTTAGGCACGTGATCGGCGTACGGGTGAGGAACCCGTCTAGGGACGACAGGGCAGCCAGGCGCCAGTCGCAAGGTGAGTCAGGGGTCACCACCTTCCCTCTCACTAGGGCAGGGCCTCCCTCTTTTCCTCCCTCCGTGTCACGTATGTGACAGTTACGCCGATCGTGATATTATAACTGGCCCTTATTTTTTTTTGAGAAAAAAAAAATAAAATATATATAATTTTTTTTTTTCTCTACTTAGAATCCAATATGGATCCTATTGCTGCTTTGGCAAAACAGCTTCAAGGCCTGTCTTTGGAGGTGGCAGGATTGAAGGTGTCTGTCCTCCAACAGCAGCAGCAAATGCAGCAGACCGTAAGCCCAGCGGTTGCTATGGGTAACCAGGTTGTTACAGAACCCAAGGTTGTTCTTCCTGACAGATTCTCTGGGGGAAGGGACAAATTTGTGTTGTTCCGTGAGGCCTGCAAATTATATTTTAAGCTGCGCCCTTACTCCTCAGGTAATGAAGAACAGCGGGTGGGGATTGTTATTTCCCTGCTTCAGGGGGACCCGCAATCCTGGGCGTTCTCGTTACCCCCTGGTTCCCAGGCTCTCCGGTCAGTGGAGGGATTTTTTGGGGCTTTGGGTCTCATATATGATGACCCTGACCGTGTCGCCCTGGCTGAGTCGAAGTTACGGAGACTCCTACAGGGAGATCGGCCAGCAGAGGAATATTGCTCAGAGTTCCGCAGGTGGGCTACGGATACTCAGTGGAACGACCCGGCTCTCAGGAGTCAGTTCTGCTCTGGGTTATCTGAAAGGGTTAAGGATGCGCTGGCGCTGTATGAGACCCCCCTTTCCCTTGATGCTGTTATGTCCCTCTCTATCAGGATAGATAGACGTCTTAGGGAGAGATCGAAAATTCCTGAGCAATCGGTAACCTCTCCCAAGCAGCAGTTAGTCTGTACTGACTTGGATGAGCCTATGCAGCTAGGAGGAACTTCTCGTCAGGTCCGTCCTCCTGAGGTTCGCCGTAGGTGGGGGGCTTGTTTTTTCTGTGGGGGGAAGGGTCATTTCATTAATGTCTGTCCCTCCTTTCCCAAAAACAAAAGACCGTCGGAAAACTACTAACCCCAGGCTGTGCGGAGGATGTCAGCCGGGGGGTATACGTTTCCTCCATACGAACATCTCAATTTGTGTTGCCAGCGGTTATTGTTTTTGGTGTTAAGACGGAGTCTATTTCTTTTTTTCTAGACAGTGGTGCAGGGGTAAATTTGATAGATGCCCATTTTGCCCGCACTATGGGTTTGTCTCTCTGTACGCTGCAGAGACCCATTCCCATATTCGCTATTGACTCTGCTCCTCTGTCTCAGAGAAACCTCACTCACGTTGTCCATAACTTACATCTTCGGGTAGGGGACCACCATAAGGAGCGTCTTTCATGTTACGTTCTGGAGGGCCTTCCCTCTCCTGTGGTATTGGGTCTTCCCTGGTTGGTAGCGCACAATCCAGTGGTGGATTGGCAGGCCAGGGAGATATTGGAGTGGAGTGAGCATTGCAGAGAGAATTGCTTAAATAACAATTGCTTAATCGCCTCCATAGCTTCCCTACCTACATTTATTTCGGACTTTGAGGACGTTTTTTCTGAAAAGGGTTGTCAGAAGCTACCACCTCATCGTCCTTATGATTGCCCGGTTAACCTGATTCCCGGTGCAAAATTACCCAAGTCCAGGTTGTATAATCTTTCGGGTCCCGAGAGACAAGCCATGAAAGATTATATCTCCGAGAGTCTGGCCAAGGGACACATCAGACCCTCTTCTTCACCCGTGGCTGCAGGGTTTTTCTTTGTTAAAAAGAAAGATGGGGGCCTGCGTCCTTGCCTAGATTTCCGTGAGCTAAACCGGATAACCGTCCGAGACCCATACCCTCTTCCTCTCATTCCTGACCTTTTTAATCAGATTGCGGGTGCTAGGTGGTTCTCCAAACTTGATCTTAGGGGGGCCTACAATCTGATTCGTATCAAGGAAGGGGATGAGTGGAAGACAGCTTTTAACACCCCTGAGGGGCATTACGAAAATTTAGTCATGCCTTTCGGTCTGACCAATGCCCCTGCTGTCTTCCAACATTTCGTTAATGATATTTTTAGTCATCTCATCGGCAGGTTTGTAGTCATATACCTAGATGATATCTTAATTTATTCGGCTGATCTGAAAACACATGAAGTACATGTCAGGCAAGTACTGCAGGTCCTACGGACGAATAAATTATATGCGAAAATTGAAAAATGTGTCTTCGCCGTTCAGGAAATACAATTCCTGGGATATCTATTATCTGCTTCAGGTTTCCGTATGGATCCTGGGAAGGTCCAGGCAATTTTAGATTGGGATCTTCCTGAGAACCTTAAAGCTCTACAACGGTTTTTGGGTTTCGCAAATTTCTACAGAAAGTTTATTAAAAATTATTCAGTGATCGTTAAACCCCTTACTGACATGACTAGGAAGGGGACTGATTTTTCTAAATGGTCTGACGCCGCTAAAATTGCATTTTCCTCTCTAAAAGAGAGATTTACCTCGGCACCTGTCCTAATTCAACCTGATGTCTCCCAGCCTTTTATTGTTGAAGTTGATGCGTCGGAGGTGGGAGTGGGGGCTGTATTGTCTCAGGGTCCGTCTCCTGGCAAATGGCGTCCTTGCGCTTTCTTTTCCAAAAAATTATCTGCAGCAGAAAAGAACTATGATATTGGAAATAGGGAACTGTTGGCGATTAAACTGGCGTTTGAAGAGTGGCGTCACTTCTTAGAGGGAGCAATCCACCCCGTCACGGTAATTACGGATCACAAAAACCTTCTGTACCTAGAATCGGCTAAGCGTCTCACCCCTAGACAAGCTAGGTGGTCGCTATTCTTTACCAGATTTAACTTTGTAATCACCTATCGTCCTGGGGCAAAAAATACCAAGGCAGACGCATTGTCTCGTAGTTTCCCTGGAGGGGGTAATGTTAGTGATCCGGTACCTATTTTACAAAGAGGAGTGGTTGTCTCTGCTGTACACTCTGTTCTAGAGGGAAAGGTGTTAGAGGCCCAGGGGGACGCCCCGGCCTCTTGCCCCTCAGAGAAATTGTTTGTACCGTTAAACCTGCGTCTTGAGTTATTGAAGGAACATCATAATTCGGCACTTGCTGGGCACCCGGGTAGTAAAGCAACCTTGGAGCTATTGTCTCGTCGTTTTTGGTGGCCAAGGTTGCGTCAGGATGTAATAGATTTCGTGTCTACTTGTTCTACTTGTGCACGCGCGAAAGTCTCTCATACACGTCCAGCAGGGTCTTTATTGCCACTTTTCATCCCCAATAGACCATGGACACATCTATCAATGGATTTCATCACTGACTTACCTTTGTCTGCGGGTAAAACAGTTATCTTGGTAGTAGTAGACAGGTTTAGCAAAATGGTACACTTTATTGCGCTACCCGCACTTCCTAATGCTAAGACTCTTGCTCAGGTGTTTATCAGTGAAATCGTGAAGCTTCACGGGGTCCCTTCCGATGTGGTTTCGGATCGGGGAACCCAGTTTATTTCTAAGTTTTGGAAAGCTTTTTGTACCCGTTTAGGGGTACACTTATCCTTTTCCTCAGCTTTCCATCCTCAGTCGAATGGACAGACTGAGCGTACCAACCAAAACCTAGAAACATATTTAAGGTGTTTTGCGTCTGAAAACCAAGAGGTGTGGTCATCATATTTACCGTTAGCCGAGTTTGCCATAAATAATCGCCGTCAGGAATCCACTGGCAAGTCACCATTTCTTGGTGCATACGGTTTTCATCCCCAATTTTGTACTTTCAAAGAGGGGGGGTCTTCTGGGGTTCCCGAAGAGGAACGGTTTTCTTCATCTCTTTCATCGGTATGGCAGAAGGTGCAAGCTAACTTGAAAAATATGAGTGGTAAATACAAATGCATGGCCGATAAGAAACGGTCGCCAGGTCCGGACCTAGGAGTGAATGACTATGTGTGGTTGTCTACTAGGAATATTAAGTTGAAGGTTCCCTCTTGGAAACTGGGTCCTAGGTTCATTGGTCCTTATAAAATTGTAGCCGTCATTAACCCTGTGGCTTTTCGCCTGGAGCTACCTCAGACTTTTAAGATCCATAACGTCTTCCATAAGTCGCTTGCTCAAGAAGTATGTTCCACCTCTAGAACCATCACCGCTGCCACCTCCTCCTGTTGTTGTGGATGGTAATCTGGAGTTTCAAATATCCAGAATTGTTGATTCTCGTCGGGTCCGCCGCTCTCTTCAGTATCTGGTGCATTGGAGGGGTTACGGTCCCGAGGAAAGAATGTGGGTTCCAGCGTCAGAGGTAAACGCCAACAGGTTGATTCAGGCTTTCCATGTCTCTCATCCGGAGAGACCTGGTCCTGAGTGTCCGGAGGCCCCTCGTGAAAGGGGGGGTACTGTCACGAGGGTGTCAAGAGCCACGTCTGACTCCGTTATACCCGGGGTCAGGAAGTCGCAGCGGGTGGCTGCGCGCTCTATGTCTAAAGATCACGGTGTTTCTTAGTGTTTGTTTTCTGTGTTTGCCTTGCTATCCTTTTTGTCTCACTCAGGGATCCGTAGCTTCTCCTCCTCAGCTGTTTCTTGTCTGCCACTCCCAAACTCCTTATATTCTCCTCTCACACTTCTCTTGTTGCCAGTTATAGAGCTTCCTGCCTGGACATCTATGCTGACCCACTGGAGCTGAGAATCTGGTTGTTGTTCCAGAGTGCTACCCTCCGGATCCCTGTTGGGCTTTTGTTGTCTCCTGTTGTTGCCCTCCTGGGATTATATGTTTAGTTTGTATTGTCTGTCCTCCCCTTGGTGTTTTCCTTTAGAGCTAGTGGTGCGGACTAGTGTTCCCACCGCCCTGTTCACTATCTAGGGCTCATCCTAGGGAAAGCCAGGGTTTTAGGCACGTGATCGGCGTACGGGTGAGGAACCCGTCTAGGGACGACAGGGCAGCCAGGCGCCAGTCGCAAAGTGAGTCAGGGGTCACCACCTTCCCTCTCACTAGGGCAGGGCCTCCCTCTTTTCCTCCCTCAGTGTCACGTATGTGACAGTTACGCCGATCGTGATACAGGAGCACAGCTTTTATACACAACCACAAATGCCAGGATCAGACTCATCATTCAATGGCATCTAAGGTGTTTGACAGAGGGACGGGGTCCCTTGATCAACCCACCAGTTCCGTTGTGACGCTATCAAACAAAGGTCCCAAGGTCTGCCATGAAAAGCATATTAGAGTAGGCCGTACCAGTGAAATGACCTAATACATCGCCTGTCTAGCACTCACAAGCAATAAAGCATTAGAATGCTAAGTATTCCAAAGCATTAGCGAAGAGATCACAGACAACCAATTAGAGCTTCTAGTCTCCTACTAGGTCAAAAAAAGTGATACTAAGGTCAATCAAAATCAGTAAAATGCAAATGCACCTCCCAAAAAAGAAAAACAAAATATATTTCATTGAATGGTAAAAAAATAACAGATACAGTATATGCTGTAATCGTAATGACCCACAGAAAATAACATATTATTTACATACGGAGTAAAAACCACACAAAAATTGTGGAAATGGCAGTTCAAAATCAAGGAAGCAAAAACTAAGGCGGTCATTTATGACCAGATAGACGACACTATTGTGGTGTATATCTGTCGCAGATTCTTTCGCATGGCATGGTGCAGCAGAATCTGCGACTACTTCCACGCTCACGCCAGGTCTAAAAAAGTGGGGGTGGCAAGGGAAGAGAAGGGGACGGGCCAGCAGGTCCGTCTTATTCATCATGTTCTATGCCTGTTTTAGGCTTAGAAAATGGTCTAAATGTAAGACAGCTAGGAAGCCGTCTTACTGTCACCGCCACTTCTGTGAGAAGGTCTGTAAGATGTTCTTCTCTACCTGCATGACGTTCTTTGTTTTGGTTTCACTTTGTCATCTTCTTTCCTTCTCCCAGCTGTCACCTATTTACACTAGTTGTCTCCCTTTATATCCCCTCCCATACTGCCTCACTTTGCGGTTTATACTTCTTCCTGGATTGTGTTCACTGCTGGATGCTGCTTCTGCTGATTCATCAGATAAGTCTGTTTCCTTTATTTGTGTTTCCTTGCTGGCTTGATTCTAGGTGACCCTGACTCCATCCGTAATAAGTGCAGGGAGCCGGTGGTCGTGTCCCCTCACTATTATAGGGTTTTCAGGTGTCACATAGTATTAGGTACGTGGACATGCAATCGTCTACCATAAAGACCTTTGCATGGGCATAGCAGTCAGGGAGAGCTCTAGGGGTTTTATAGGGCTCACCCGTATGCTCCTTAGTTTGGGATCAAGCCAGTCAGATGTTTATTTATAAGTTCCAGCTTTCTGCAACACCATCAGTGACACTTACATTTAGAACTGGCGCTGGATGCGCGGAAGTTATGGAGGGGCCCGGCACCTCTTCATAACTTCGGCTATCCACCGTCAGCACACAGGGTTATTAAGACCGGTGTTCTTACAGAAAACCTTAACTCGTCAGATTCCCTTACCCCACGTGACTTCTGGCGGGATGTGCCTCCGTGCAAGCGCAGTACCACAGCACGGAGCCTCCACGCAAGCGCAGTACCAGGGCATGGGTAAGTAAAAATTACAGTGAGCGTTGACTCAAGGACACTCCTTACCCTCACACTGCGCACGCGTGGATTGTAAAATCTCCTTACCCTCACTACACAGCGCGCTTCAGATTCATTGCTGGCTTCAATCCGCGTGAGTACAGTGTGAGGGTAAGAAGATTTAACAAGACAAAAGACCATCAGATCTCCTTACCCCTGAGAGCGCGGTGTCCATGTGCGCGTCCATGAGTCAACACTCACTGTAATTTTACCTTACCCATGTCCTGTTACTGTGCACACCCCCGAAAGTCACGTGGGGTAAGAGAATCTGATGATTTAGGCCTCTTTCACACGGGTGTTAGGTGTTGTGTAGATTTTATTATTTTCCCTTATAACATGGTTATAAGGGAAAATAATAGCATTCTTAATACAGAATGCTTAGTAAAATAGGGCTGAAGGAGTTAAAAAAAAAATAAATAATAATTTAACTCACCTAATCCACTTGTTCGCTCATCTTGGCTTCTCTTCTTTCTTCTTTGAGGAAAAGGACCTGTGGTGACGTGGATCATGTGATGGACCATGTGATGAGCACAGTGACGACACCACAGGTCCTTTTCCTCCTGGACAGCAAAGAAGAAGACAGAAGAGAAGCCGGGCTGCGCGAACAAGTGGATGAGGTGAGTTAAATTATTATATTTTATTTTTTTAACCTATCCATCCCTATTTTACTAAGCATTCTGTATTAAGAATGCTATTATTTTCCCTTATAACCATGTTAAAAGGGAAAATATTACTGATCAGGTCCGCATCCCGATCATCTCCTAGCAACCATGCGTGAAAATCGCACTGCATCTGCACTTGCTTGCGGATGTTTGCGATTTTCACGCAGCCCCATTCACGTGAAAAACGCACAAAATAGAGCATGCTGTGATTTTCACGCATCACTTGTGCGTTGCGTGAAAATCACAGCTCATGTGCACAGCCCCATAGAAATAAATTGGTCCGGATTCAGTGGGGGTGCAATGCGTTCACCTCACGCATTGCACCCGCGCGGAAATCTTACCCGTGTGAAAGAGGCCTTAAGGTTTTCTTACAGAACACTATCATCTAAAACGCTGGTCTTAATAAATGTGCCCCTAAAAAATCCTCCCACAAAAAAACAAGCCATCATACAGCCCTGTTGATGGAAAAACTGTTATGGAGTTGACTAAAAAATATAAAAATATATATATTTTTTCTGATTGCCCTAAAGAGGCCAGTTCCTGAAGTATTTAAATAGAGATTGTTTACATAAAACAGCCCCTTTTAAAGGGACACACCATTGGAAGCCAGTTTCATGAAATATACTAAAAACCTTATTAACATGAAATTTCCATCCTAACGTAATTGTGAGAAATGCTCCCTTAAGCCACAGACGTGCTCTAATAATATTCTGCAGAGCCACAGACACTTCCGATTCCTAGAACTTGCTCCACCAATCCATCGGCTGACTATGGGATGCTATTTCCAGCAGGCTGCGGTCAATGCGGTCAGTTGAGAATTCAATCAATAGACTATCATATACTTTACCACATTTCTTTCCTAGAACTATCAAAACCCACGTGTGTTTTTTTGAGATTCTTGTTTTGCCTCTAATATAACGTCCTTCTTAAAGACCATAAACCATTCCAAGTGAAAAGTATGTAACGTAGATCGAAGCATATGCAAGAATGCAAATGTCCACACCCAGCATGCAGGTTTTTATTTTTGCTGTCGAAGGCGGCGTTTTAACCCCTTGCATGCATAAAAGCTGACAGCCAATGCATTACAATACAGATTGTATTGTAATGCATTGCAGAGGGGATCAGATCCCTGAAGTCCAAGAGTGGGAAAAAAGAAGTTTAAAAAAGTAAAAAAAAAAAAGGGGTTTTCATAATAAAAATAAATAAAGTTTCAAGTAAAAAAAAAAAGCCCAAAATAAAACACCAAAAATGTAAAAAAAGAAAAGAAAAACAGACATATTGGGTATTACCGCATCTGAAACGACTGGCTCTACACAAATATAACCTGATCCACCCCCTTACCTAAACGCTGTATAAAAAATAAATCATCTCAACCTGCAAAAAATTAGACCCTACCTAAGACAATCGCCCAAAAAATTATAAAAAACGATGGCTCTTAGAATATGGAGACACTAAAACATGATTTTTTGTTTTGTTTAAGAAATGCTGCTATTGTGTAAAACTGAAATAAATATAAAAGTATACATATTAAGTATTGCCATGTCCGTAAGAACCTGCTGTATAAAAATATTACATGAACTAACCCCTCAGGTGAACATCGTAAAAAAAAAAACTGTGTCACCTTATATCACAAAAAGTGTAATGCCAAGCGATCAAAAAGTCATACGCAGCCCAAAATTGTACCAAACAGTTATCTCATTCCGGAAAAAATAAGATCCTACCTAAGACAATCACCAAAAAAATAAAAAATAAACTATGGCTTTCAGAATATGGGCACACTAAAAATAAATGCTTTATTATGTAAACCTGAAACAAAAAAAACAAAAAAAGTCATATTTGGTATTGTCGTGTCAGTAACAACCTGCTGTATAAAAATAGCATGTGATCTAACCTGTCAGATGAACATTGTAAAAAACTAAAAATAAAAACTGTGCCTTGTTACCTTGCCTCGCAAAAAGTGTAATATAGAGCAGCCAAAAATCATATGTACCCTAAAATAGTACCAACAAAACTGCCACCTTATACCGTAGTTTCCAAAATGAGGGTCACTTTTTTGGAATTTCTACTCTAGGGGTGCATCAGGGGGTCTTCAAATATGACATGGCAGCTTAAAATTATCCCAGTGAAATCTGCCTTCCAAAATCCATATGGCGTTCCTTTCCTTCTGCGCCCTGCCGTGTGCCAGTATAGAAGTTTACGAGCACATATGGGGTGTTTCTGTAAACTATAGAATCTGGGTATGAAATATAGAGTTTTGTTTGGCTGTTAAACCTTGCTTTGTTAGCATAATTTTTTTTTTATTAAAATGGAAAATCTGCCCAAAAAAGTGAATTTCTGAGATTTCATCCACATGTTCCTTTAATTCTTGTGCAACACCTAAAGGGTTAACTAAGTTTATAAAAATCAGTTGTGAATACCTTCAGCGGTGTAGTTTCCAAAATGGGGTCACTTTTTTGGAGTTTCTACTCTAGGGATGCATCTGGGGGTCTTCAAATGTGACATCGCAACTTAAAATCTACATCTAAAGGGTTAACAAAGTTTGTAAAAATCAGTTTAGAATACCTTGAGGCGTGTCGTTTCTAAAATGGGGCCATTTATGGGTGGTTTCTATTATGTAAGCCCCACAAACTGACTTCAGGCCTGAACTGGTCCTTAAAAATTGGGTTTTGGAAATTTTCTTAACTATTTTAAGATTTGCTTCTAAATTTCTAAGCCTTCTAACGTCCCAAAAAAAGAAAATGTAATTTACTAAATGATCCAAACATAAAGTAGACATATGGGAAATGTAAAGTAATAACTATTTTAAGAGGTATTACTATCTGGTTTAAAAGCAGAGAAATTTAAATATAAATAAAAATGAAATATTTTGACTCAAATTTGTCATGAAGTACAATATGTAACAAGAATACAATCTCAGAATGGCTTGGATAAGTAAAAGCATTTTAAAGGTGAAAAATGGCAGGGTCCTGAAGGGGTTAAAGGCTATGTACACCTTTGGGGGCATTTCAATGTTATTATTATTATTATTATTATTATTATTATTATTATTGCATTGTATTCACTTTGAACTAAAAATATATATTTTTTAAATTGGTCTTTATAAAAAATATGGCATCCTTTTTTCTTAACAGAGCTGAGATGCTCTAGTAGCACCCTTTGGATTTTCTTTCTTTTCCGTCAGACCAGGAGCTGAGGGGCTCCTTATCTCTGCTCTTTAACATTATAAACCCTCATTATAGCTCAGTTCTTATCTTAAATAATATGTGTTTATGACCTCTTAGCAGTTTAGAGAAGTAGTTTAAGGTTTATTAGATGATAGGCACAAAGTGAAAGTACCAGTCACACAGTTAGAAGAACAGTTAACCTTTTGTGACAGAACAGCTCAATATTTTAATAAAAGCCTATTGAAAAAATAATTTTTAGCCAAAAATGAGTAAAATGCGATCATTAAAAAACTGCCTCAAAAGTTGTTCATAGCCTTAAAGGGTTATTCCTGATGGCATATTGCTAGGATATTCCATCAATGTCAGGAAGGTGCTGGTCCCAATTCTGACACCTGCTCCTATCTCCAGAACAGGTACCCCAGAGTAAATGGAGAGCAGGTGTCACCCTAAAACAGCCGGGTGATGGCTTGCCATTACCGGATCTTCTGCCAGGGCCATCTTTAACGCGGGGCAAAACGGGCCTAGTTGCTCCTGGGGGGCCCAAGGCAGCTGCCTCGTTTTCGCCCAATAAGATGCATCCCCCCCCCCCCCCCCCCCAAGTGGGTAAAAATGCCCCTGCGTCTTATGGGGCGAATACTAATGAGCCGCTTCCATTATGGAAGCACTCATTACTACCAGAGGACCGGAAGCGGTGAAGGCTCTGTACTCACTGCTTCCTGGTCCTCGGCTGTCGGCTGTGCAGGGCTGCGCACAGCGTGAGACGCTCTGTGACGTCATACTGTGCGCAGCCTTCACAGCACAGCCGACAGCAGGAGGATGCAGATCTCGCTGGAGGAAAGGAGCGGCGACGTCCAGGAACAGGAGAGGTAAGTGAGTTTTTTTATTTATTATTTATGAGGCTGATGGACACTTGGTAGGGGTTGGCAGAATAGCTATTCCTGGATATCTCATTAAGGCATCATGCACACAACCATATGTATTACGTGGTCCACAAAAAGCAAATCCATTTGCTGTCACTTGCTATAATATGGATCCTATTAGACAGCACCTCTCAGAGCTTATGTCCTGATGAAGGTAGGTTAGTTATATGCTGAGGGCTACTTACTGTAGCACCAGGATACAAGATTTTACATTCTAGGCTCTATACGCTCAGTATCAGCATTGCCGTCCATATTGTTTATAGAGGGAAAGGGGATTGCTCATCACAGTTCCCTCTCAGGCCTCAGCCTTTTAATTGCCTCTCCATTGATTTCTGCTAATAATAGCAAGTTTTTAATATAGTCACTAGACAAGCAAATAATGTCAGGACTTATTAGCATACAATCAGCTTCTGCATACATATTTCATGAAACTGCTCCGTGAATGTCTAAGAAGTAGTGTATCATCTCTGGGCTTTCTCTGATATATAATAGTAAGCAACTCTTAAAGGGTTTCTACCACTTCGGTGTCACATATTTAGCTGTCAGACACTAGCGATCCGCTAGTGTCTGCTCTGCCCAACCATCCTAAAAATAATTGCTTTTGGGGCAGCCGTTTTGCTAAAAAAAGAACTTTTATTAATATGCTAATGAGCCTCTAGGTGCTATGGGGGCGTCATTAGCACCTAGAGGCTCCGTCTACCTTCAGAAACTGCCGCCGCCCAGCGCGTCCCTCCAGCCCGCCCATCTCCTCCTGAATGTGATCCTCCTTGTGAGCATATGTATTCTGCGCATGCGCAGTGAATGTCTGACCGCTTCCTTGCTCAGACATCTCCACTGCGCCTGCGCGATGACGCCATAGTGCTCCGAGGAACAGGCGCAGTGGAGATGTCTGAGCAGGGAAGCTGTCAGACATTCACTGCGCATGCGCCGAATACAGGCGCTCACAAGGAGGATCGCATTCAGGAGGAGATGGGCGGGCTGGAGGGACGCGCTGGGCAGCGGCAGTTTCTGAAGGTAGACGGAGCCTCTAGGTGCTAATGACGCCCCCATAGCACCTAGAGGCTCATTAGCATATTAATAAAAGTTCTTTTTTTAGCAAAACGGCTGCCCCAAAAGCAATTATATTAGGATGGTTGGGCAGAGCAGACACTAGCGGATCGCTAGTGTCTGACAGCTAAATATGTGACACCGAAGTGGTAGAAACCCTTTAAAGCTAAAATAAAACAAAAAAAAAAAATTCTATCCTAAGGGTTGTAACAAATTATTGTCTATCCGTAGAATAAGGGGCAGATTGACCATAGCCCTTACAGGGAATTTTCCATGCTGGCCGATGCCCAGGGGGCCCCCTTGGGTCCTCCTCACGGTGAACCAGTGGAGTTTTTGGGATGTATTTTGTGCTGCTGGCAGTATTTGATGGACTGTGGTAGTTGGCTCTGTTGGGGTGGTATAATGTACCACACTATGGTATTGCTGGCCCTGCCTTTCATTAATTTGGACCCAACTACAAAACGGGGGCTCTTTTATTATTTTTTCCAGGGCCACTTTAAGTTCCCAGTTCACTTCTGGGGATAACTAATAGATTTGTGGGGGTCTGACCCTAAAGACCAAACACCAATCAGGCAAATGGGGACCCAATACTCTGCAGGAAGCACCTAAAATGAATGGACTGGGAAGGTGGGCATGTGCGCTCTGCTCGTTCATATCTATGAATGAAGAGGCAATACGCATGCCCAACCTCCCATTCCATTCGCTACAGGGCCCCCGTTCTCGTGATTGGTATGGGTCCCAGTGGTCGGACACCCACCTTTTTAATAGTTACCACCTAACATTTAGATAGGGGACAACTTGCTACACCCGAAATGCCCCTTTTAAGAGGGAATGTGTCATCAGAAAATGACCTATTGCTTAAATCAGGTTTTTATATAGAAAATTAGAGATGAGCGAAGTTCTAAAAAATTTGATTCGGCTGCTTCTCCCAATTTCACAAATTCACTTTGAAATGACATTACGAAAATGTCACAAACACATTTCTTTGTGAGTAGTGGGCGCAATAAAGGGGAATGGCACTGGTGACGTCCCCATCATTGAACCTCTCAGATACCACGTTCTGTACAGATCACTTTCCAGCAGTCATCTCATTATCATCACAGGAAAGATTAGAATGACAGATATCACCTATATACAGATAACCTAGGATCCACCATTCGCAATAGGTGATATCAAAGTTTATCTCCTCCCTCCTGACCTCTGCACAGGTCACAAAGCATGCCTAGAAAACTCTGCCATAGAAGTCAATGTGTTCATCTCCTGGACTGCAGGGTGGTCGTAACCCCTGTAAATGAGCAGTGTATAATGTGATGGAAAAAGGAGTCAAGCCAGCAAAGGAGGCAATATGGACAATCACAATACATTAGTAAGTGCCTTGTATTCACTTTCTCTACATGGTAAATGCTTTTTACTGAAGTGAGAATATCCCTTTAAGGCGTGAGTTTTTGAACACATTTAGAGACTTTGGGAGCTTCTGAAATAATTTGGACAAGCCCTTTAAGTCTCTATTCACTAAATATGAATCTACACCATGTAAGGGCTCTTTCACACTTGCGTTGTTCTTTTCCGGCATAGAGTTCCGTCGTCGGGGCTCTATGCCGGAAGAATCCTGATCAGGATTATCCTAATGCATTCTGAATGGAGTGAAATCCGTTCAGGATGCATCAGGATGTCTTCAGTTCAGGACCGGAACGTTTTTTGGCCGGAGAAAATACCGCAGCATGTTGCGCTTTTTGCTCCGGCCAAAAATTCTGAACACTTGCCGCAAGGCCGGATCCGGAATTAATGCCCATTGAAAAGCATTAATCCGGTTCCGGCCTTAAGCTAAACGTCGTTTCGGCGCATTACCGGATCCGACGTTTAGCTTTTTCTGAATGGTTACCAGACGCTAAAGTCCTGGTTGCCATAGTAGTAGTGGGGAGCGGGGGAGCAGTATACTTACCGTCCGTGCAGCTCCCGGGGCGCTTCAGAGTGACGTCAGGGCGCCCCACGCGCATGGATGACGTGATCGCATGGATCACGTCATCCATGCGCATGGGGCGCTCTGACGTCATTCTGGAGCGCCCCGGGATCCGCACGGGCGGTAAGTATACCGCTCCCCCGCTCCCCACTACTACTATGGCAACCAGGACTTTAATAGCGTCCTGGGTGCCATAGTAACACTGAACGCATTTTGAAGACTGATCCGTCTTCAAATGCTTTCAGTACACTTGAGTTTTTCCGGATCCGGCGTGTAATTCCGGCAAATGGAGTACACGACGAATCCGGACAACGCAAGTGTGAAAGAGGCCTTAGAGATATATTAAAAGATAGCTTTGGTAGAAGTTGGAGATCTTAGACCCCAAGGGCATCTTCCAAGCAGAATGCTCCTTCAACTCATATTCACAAGATGTCTCAATGTCAAAGCAGGGGTGCTGAGCTCTCCATTGACTTCAGTGAAGTTTTCAAGAGCATCAAGATCACTGAGAGCCCATCCGTATATTTTAGAGAGTTGTAGAGGCATGGAGCTCGGACCCTCCATGATTCTATCTTCTGACAAGTCCTTATGAAAAATGTACACAAAATATTCTTACATTGACAATTATGGGCGGCTGGGCAACATTATTAAAATACAGAGCATTATCTGTTTGTCTATATATATAAAACACAAATAGTGCAGCAGCACAGTCAGAGTTAGTGAACTGGGTGCAAATCCCCACAGAGGTAGGCCACTCCTCCACGATATACAAAAGGTGAAATAAAGAGGCAGCACTTCCAGCTTTCGGTGTACGGGTGAAGACCCCAAACTTTAATCCAAGCGACGTTTCGGCCTGCTCAATGAGGCCTTTAGCAAGCTTGATAAAGGCCTCATTGAGCAGGCCGAAACGTCGCTTGGATTAAAGTTTGGGGTCTTCACCCGTACACCTAAAGCTGGAAGTGCTGCCTCGTTATTTCACCTTTTATATATATATATATATATATATATATATATACATACACACACACTGTATATATATGCGATGAGAGAGAGAGCAGCATTTTGGCGTAGGGCCCCTTCCATAATGGTTGTATAGCTGCCCTTTCCTATCTCAATCCTTCCGGTTGTGCACCTGGACATTCATTGCACTATACACACAAATTCATATACACAATTGCACTATATAGACCAAAATATGCAAGTTCCTAGTAACAGAACTTGTGTAAACTTTTAATAACATGTCCCTAATGCCCTAATACAAGTTTTTGTAATATACTTCATTAATTAATTTTGTATTTTTCTTAGACTTTTTCCTCCCTAAACCGGACAATTCCCTGTGCGCTTAAAACTCAGACCTCTGTACACCGCTGACAGCTCAGGGGTGTACGGCGTGTGAAACTTATGAATGGAGCCACAGCAGCGCTCATTGCTGCTCTTGCCCGTGCTACCTGGATGATTACTAACTCCTGGAATAGCACATGGGTACCCTCTGCCCATGTACTATGCCAGGATTAGCCGAGCGGAGTTGGCTCCTGCTTTTGCCTGCTCCGCTAAGCTAAAAGTCCTGTATTTCAGCTCTTAGCTTAGTGGAGCAGTCAGAAGCAGGACCCTGCTCTGCTCAGCTAATCCTGGCATAGTACATGGGTACAGGGTACTCATGTGCTATGCCAGGAGTTAGTAATCCTCCAGGGAGCACGGGCAGGAGCAGCAATAAGCGCTCCTGCCCATACCCATTGATAAAATGTACTCCGTACACCGCTGAGAAGTCAGTGAGAGTGAATGGTGCGCTTTAGGGAGGAAAAAGTCTAAAAAATATACAAAATTAATAAAGAAAGTATATTATAAAAAAGGGCATTAGGGACATCTTGTTCAAATTTTACACAAAGGTTTAGTTACTCTTTAAACTATTACAAAACACTCCAGCTAACCTCAATCTGAACGCCATGCGACCATAACAGTTGATAAGGCTGCATTTACCATATCAGAGTGGTGTTACCATTACTGCACCCTGCGACTATCTCTAATGGGCTAATATATTGTCATCGTATGTATGTCTTTCCAGGTCCTCCCCAATGTGCATTCATAATCTTGTTATGTAACTGTTTATTACATGTAATGTGCCTGGTTCACCAGCAGGTGGCAGCGTAAATGGCAGAGCTATCCTTAGAGAGAATGGAACTTACCATTCCATTCTCCCCCCTTTGGGCAGAAGTGGGCCAATCCTGCTTGCTACCAGAAGGAAGTGTGGCAGCTCTAGTTTGTTCTGGTTGAGACTCCATGTTGGAGCTGTCAGGATTCTAACCTACTTTTTGGCTAAACATAAGTCCAACTACAAGAGTGAAGTGCAGCATAAAGAGGAAACAAAGACACCATGTTAGCTTGTCAGTACAGCAGAGTTGAGTTTACTTGCCAGTTTAATGCTAAAGCCTGCTGGAATCAAGACAAAGCCTAAAACTGTTTGGAGAAATGTTTATTCAAGTAAAGCTGCCATTGAACTTCATCTCAAGGTCTGGACTCAAGTTATTTCCTCACATCCCTCAATTATTCCCCCCATTTATTGCTTTGAAGCTAAAGCCTGGGGTCCAGCCATATCCAGGTAGGAGCACCGTGACACACATAAAGAGACATTTTAGGCTGCAACATACCACTCGGCATTTCCTACACCTGGGACGCGACATAGAGGGCCCTGGGGCACGGCCGCACATTGCAGTGGCGCAATTCGATTTTCTGACCTGTTCTTTCTTTTATCTGATTTTTTTTCTATTTTCCCCCGCATATTTGCCTAATACTTTCAGCTCTGCTGTTTAAAGGGGTCATCAAAATCACTTTGTTTTCCAGCAGGATGCACACGGTAGCGGGCGTAATGTAATTGTGTTATGTGTGGGAAAGATTGTTCAATTTGCTAAGCTCTTCTATTGCTCAATTCAGTTACAATTGATTGTTAAGTGGATTATAGTAAAAGCATCAAGGAATTTGGCGCAGTGTCCTGTAGAAAAACCTCTCTGATGTATAGATAAGTCCTCATGCACATGGACCATATATGTATTCCAGTCCACAAACCACAGATCTACAAAACACAGATAGCATGCACAGCAGACCAGAATAGGACATGTTCTATCTTTTTTGCGGGACGGACATGCCGACAAACGGATGAGGACTGTGCACGGATGACATCATGAGCATTTCATCCAGTATGCTCTGACAGCTGCAGCATTATAGTCAATGGTGTCAGCAGGAATTCCAGTAACATCCAGCAATGCCGGATCCAGACAACTACTAATGGCTCTGTGAAGTTAGCCTAGGCCCAGCAATGATGGCCGATTGTTGGGAGAAATGCCAATAAATAAGAATTTGTAGAAATAATCAGTCGGCACTCTGGAAGAAGGTGGTGGTGCTCATATCCCGGGTTGCAGGTCCATACGTCCAAGTAGAAGAAGTGGATCAGCACTCGCCCTTTGATGCTAATAAATCTTCACTTTATTGCCATAAGCAGAATACAGGCAGATGTGACGCATTTCAGGTAAACAGCACTGTGACATCCATCATCAGCTCAGTAAAAGAGATTACATTTTACTATAACCAACCTGGCCATTAGTCCGTATTCTCCTGGCTTACACCCCGCTGCTCATCAAACACCAGGGCCACCCAGTCACCGCCAAGCGAGAGACCCTCAGAATCCAGAGTGTTCCTCAAGAAAAATAAGGATTGCACCCCTCCAACCACTGCATGCATGGCCTGGGGGAGCACTGAAGCAGGAAATAGCCACTGTGAGGCCTACAACCACCCTAGTTGTTGCCACCACCAATCCCATCCTCCTTTCCAGCCCTACCTGCCCTCCCCCTGCGGGCCAGCGGGCTTCAAATCTGCAGTGTTTGCACCACATTTGAAAATACCCAAAATGTAAAATCACACATTGTATATATGTTATGCATGTATTGTTGCATGTTCGGCACCCAAAATCTAAAATGGTATGCAATACAGTGCACATGAATTCAGGATATGCTATGGATTTTCTAATTGCACGCCGATTTCACCCTCTGCAGTACATGGAGGCTGGAGCACATGTGTTCTTGTACTGGGGGACTAAAGAGTGCAGTATATAAAGTCTTGCCACACAGCAGAGGGTATCTGCCAAATGAACATGTGCAGTAAGTCAGCAGTGGTTCACTGCCACAAGGGTTAAATTGTACCTTATGCACTTTGTAATAGCGAAAGACTATGTATGGGGGGAAAAAAGTTAATTAGCTTGCCCCTTGAGACAGTAGCCAGGCGTGCGCTGGTCCCACTGTTTTAGCTAGGAGCTGCTACTGTGTTAGTAGTGTGTAGCCAGCAGCCAGAGACTACATTCACACATCAGTGGAAAATGGCCATGTGACGGGCATTATTTTTTAAGTGCCATTACACAGTAATATTCAGAACCATTGCAGTCTATAGGTCTTTATCACATTACCGGGGGCACAAAGAGGAACATTTTAGATAATTGGAGCACTACAGGAGCCATAACATATACAGTTGCAAGAAAAAGTATGTGAACCCTTTGGAATGATATGGATTTCTGCACAAATTGGTCATAAAATGTGATCTGATCTTCATCTAAGTCACAACAATAGACAATCACAGTCTGCTTAAACTAATAACACAAAGAATTAAATGTTACCATGTTTTTATTGAACACACCATGTAAACATTTACAGTGCAGGTGGAAAAAGTATGTGAACCCCTAGACTAATGACATTTCTAAGAGATAATTGGAGTGAGGTGTCAGCCAACTGGAGTCCAATCAATGAGATGAGATTGGAGGTGTTGGTTACAGCTGCCCTATAAAAAACACACACCAGTTCTGGGTTTGCTTTTCACAAGAAGCATTGCCTGATGTGAATGATGCCTCGCACAAAAGAGCTCTCAGAAGACCTACGATTAAGAATTGTTGACTTGCATAAAGCTGGAAAGGGTTATAAAAGTATCTCCAAAAGCCTTGCTGTTCATCAGTCCACGGTAAGACAAATTGTCTATAAATGGAGAAAGTTCAGCACTGCTGCTACTCTCCCTAGGAGTGGCCATCCTGTAAAGATGACTGCAAGAGCACAGTGCAGACTGCTCAATGAGGTGAAGAAGAATCCTAGAGTGTCAGCTAAAGACTTACAAAAGTCTCTGGCATATGGTAACATCTCTGTTAGCAAATCTACGATATGTAAAACACTAAACAAGAATGGATTTCATGGGAGGGTACCACAGAGGAAGCCACTGCTGTCCAAAAAAAAACATTACTGCACGTTTACAGTTTGCACAAGAGCACCTGGATGTTCCACAGCAGTACTGGCAAAATATTCTGTGGACAGATATAACCAAAGTTGAGTTGTTGGAAGAAACACACAACACTATGTCTGGAGAAAAAGAGGCATAGCACACCAACATCAAAACCTCATCCCAACTGTGAAGTATGGTGGTGGGGGCATCATGGTTTGGGGCTGCTTTGCTGCGTCAGCGCCTGGATGGATTGCTATCATCGAAAGAAAAATGAATTCCCAAGTTTATCAAGACATTTTGCAGGAGAACTTAAGGCCATCTGTCCACCAGCTGAAGCTCAACAGAAGATGGGTGTTGCAACAGGACAACGACCCAAAGCATAGAAGTAAATCAACAACAGAATGGCTTAAACAGAAGAAAATACACCTTCTGGAGTGGCCCAGTCCTGACCTCAACTCGATTGAGATGCTGTGGCATGACCTCAAGAAAGCGATTCACACCAGACATCCCAAGAATATTGCTGAACTGAAACAGTTCTGTAAAGAGAAATGGTCAAGAATTACTCCTGACCGTTGTGCACGTCTGATCTGCAACTACAGGAAACGTTTGGTTGACGTTATTGCTGCCAAAGGAGGTTCAACCAGTTATAAAATCCAAGGGTTCACATATTTTTTCCACCTGCACTGTGAATGTTTACATGGTGTGTTCAATAAAAACATGGTAACATGTAACTCTTTGTGTGTTATTAGTTTAAGCAGACTGAGATTGTCTATTGTTGTGACTTAGATGAAGATCAGATCACATTTTATGACCAATTTGTGCAGAAATCCATATAATTCCAAAGGGTTCACATACTTTTTCTTGCAACTGTATATGGGATGCATTAAGGGGTGCATTATTTATACTGACTGCACTACAGAGGGGCAATATTCTTACTGGGGGCACTATAGGGGCCTTTATTACTACTGGGATGATCAATTAATTCATACATTTCAAGGAGGAATACCAGAGGAACAATACAACACAGGATTCTATGGAAAGATGCTCTAGACCTGTCATTTCATTGAAACACATGAAATAAAACGGAATCCCACAGATCCGAAAGGTCACAAGTGCAGTCGACATGACCCATCCTCCCTGGGCGGCAAACACCGCCACTTCGCTATGCTTCGATATGATAAAGGCTCATTCTTTAGGCCAGGAAAGCGTCAGCAGTTATGTGTCACAACCAGACAGCTGAGAAGCTCTGACAGAGGCCTTTCAGATCCTCCTCCTTGAATTTCTGTGTTGTGGTATTCAGCTCCTCCTCTCGTCAGCCTCTCTCAGCTGTCATGTGTTAATTGCTTCCCTTTAAATGCCTCCCCAGAATGCTTTTCTGGGCGGCTTATATTACTTCCTGGAGTGTGTGTGCACGCTGATCTGTCCTCCTGTTTGCTTCAAAGCTAAGTGTACCTTATCTGTTAATATCTGTTTGCTGGATCCCAGGTGGCCCTGACTCCCTCCGTGTCTTGTGTGGGGGGCCGGTGGTCGTGTCCCCTCGCTATTGTAGGGTGCTCGGGGCTTTATAGTCGAGGTTCGTGGATGTGCAGGCCTCCGCCATTTGGATCTTTGCGTGGGCTGAGCGGCCAGGGAGGGTGCCGGGTCTTCTGCGGGGGTCTCCCTTGGTTCCTTGGTTTTTGGATCCAGCGAGTCGTTTATACATGTTGCTTTGCCTTGTTACCTGTACACATTCCGTGACATTATGTTTTTTGAGATGTTTTTAATGTTTTTGTAATAACCACGTGGATGCTGGAGTTTTCTACAGTAATGGACTTTGCTAGTCTGAGCTGTCGTGCCATCATTTCTTGCTTCCTTAATCTTCTCCGTCCTTTTCCCCTGGAGATAGATGAATGCGGCTGAGCTGACTTACGTTTCCTCCTGATTTTAGATTGATCTAATCCAATACATTCATGACACACATCTGTTTGATAGTGACGACGCCGCGTCCTATCCCATATGCTGCTACTAGAGTTGAGCGAACACCTGGATGTTCGGGTTCGAGAAGTTCGGCCGAACATCCCGGAAATGTTCGGGTTCGGGATCCGAACCCGATCCGAACTTCGTCCCGAACCCGAACCCCATTGAAGTCAATGGGGACCCGAACTTTTCGGCACTAAAAAGGCTGTAAAACAGCCCAGGAAAGAGCTAGAGGGCTGCAAAAGGCAGCAACATGTAGGTAAATCCCCTGCAAACAAATGTGGATAGGGAAATGAATTAAAATAAAAATTAAATAAATAAAAATTAACCAAAATCAATTGGAGAGAGGTTCCATAGCAGAGAATCTGGCTTCCCGTCACCCACCACTGGAACAGTCCATTCTCAGATATTTAGGCCCCGGCACCCAGGCAGAGGAGAGAGGTCCCGTAACAGAGAATCTGTCTTCATGTCAGCAGAGAATTAGTCTGCATGTCATAGCAGAGAATGAGGCTTCACGTCAGCCACCACTGCAACAGTCCATTGGCATATATTTAGGCCCAGCACACACACAGGCAGAGGAGAGAGGTCCCGTAACAGAGAATCTGGCTTCATGTCAGCAGAGAATCAGTCTGCATGTCATAGCAGAGAATCAGGCTTCACGTCAGCCACCACTGCAACAGTCCATTGTCATAAATTTAGGCCCAGCACCCAGGCAGAGGAGAGAGGTCCCGTAACAGAGAATCTGGCTTCATGTCAGCAGAGAATCAGTCTTCATATCATAGCAGAGAATCAGGCTTCACGTCACCCACCACTGTAAGAGTCAATTTTCATAAATTTAGGCCCAGAACCCAGGCAGAGGAGAAAGGTCCCGTAACAGACAATCTGGCTTCATGTCAGCAGAGAATCAGTCTTCATATCATAGCAGAGAATCAGGCTTCACGTCACCCACCACTGTAAGAGTCAATTTTCATAAATTTAGGCCCAGAACCCAGGCAGAGGAGAAAGGTCCCGTAACAGACAATCTGGCTTCATGTCAGCAGAGAATCAGTCTTCATATCATAGCAGAGAATCAGGCTTCACGTCACCCACCACTGTAAGAGTCAATTTTCATAAATTTAGGCCCAGAACCCAGGCAGAGGAGAAAGGTCCCGTAACAGACAATCTGGCTTCATGTCAGCAGAGAATCAGTCTTCATATCATAGCAGAGAATCAGGCTTCACGTCACCCACCACTGTAAGAGTCAATTTTCATAAATTTAGGCCCAGAACCCAGGCAGAGGAGAAAGGTCCCGTAACAGACAATCTGGCTTCATGTCAGCAGAGAATCAGTCTTCATATCATAGCAGAGAATCAGGCTTCACGTCACCCACCACTGTAAGAGTCAATTTTCATAAATTTAGGCCCAGAACCCAGGCAGAGGAGAAAGGTCCCGTAACAGACAATCTGGCTTCATGTCAGCAGAGAATCAGTCTTCATATCATAGCAGAGAATCAGGCTTCACGTCACCCACCACTGTAAGAGTCAATTTTCATAAATTTAGGCCCAGAACCCAGGTAGAGGAGAAAGGTCCCGTAACAGACAATCTGGCTTCATGACAGCAGAGAATCAGTCTGCATGTCATAGCAGAGAATCAGGCTTCACGTCAGCCACCACTGCAACAGTCCATTGTCATAAATTTAGGCCCAGCACCCAGGCAGAGGAGAGAGGTCCCGTAACAGAGGATCTGGCTTCATGTCAGCAGAGAATCAGTCTGCATGTCATAGCAGAGAATGAGGCTTCACGTCAGCCACCACTGCAACAGTCCATTGGCATATATTTAGGCCCAGCACACACACAGGCAGAGGAGAGAGGTCCCGTAACAGACAATCTGGCTTCATGTCAGCAGAGAATTAGTCTGCATGTCATAGCAGAGAATGAGGCTTCACGTCACCCACCACTGCAACAGTCCATTGGCATATATTCAGGCCCAGCACCCAGGCAGAGGAGAGAGGTCCCGTAACAGAGGATCTGGCTTCATGTCAGCAGAGAATCAGTCTGCATGTCATAGCAGAGAATGAGGCTTCACGTCAGCCACCACTGCAACAGTCCATTGTCATAAATTTAGGCCCAGCACCCAGGCAGAGGAGAGAGGTCCCGTAAAAGAGGATCTGGCTTCATGTCAGCAGAGAATCAGTCTGCATGTCATAGCAGAGAATCAGGCTTCACGTCAGCCACCACTGCAACAGTCCATTGTCATAAATTTAGGCCCAGCACCCAGGCAGAGGAGAGAGGTCCCGTAAAAGAGGATCTGGCTTCATGTCAGCAGAGAATCAGTCTGCATGTCATAGCAGAGAATCAGGCTTCACGTCAGCCACCACTGCAACAGTCCATTGTCATAAATTTAGGCCCAGCACCCAGGCAGAGGAGAGAGGTCCCGTAACAGAGGATCTGGCTTCATGTCAGCAGAGAATCAGTCTGCATGTCATAGCAGAGAATCAGGCTTCACGTCAGCCACCACTGCAACAGTCCATTGTCATAAATTTAGGCCCAGCACCCAGGCAGAGGAGAGAGGTCCCGTAACAGACAATCTGGCTTCATGTCAGCAGAGAATTAGTCTGCATGTCATAGCAGAGAATCAGGCTTCATGTCAGCCACCACTGCAACAGTCCATTGGCATATATTTAGGCCTAGCACACAGGCAGAGGAGAGGTTCATTCAACTTTGGGTAGCATCGCAATATAATGGTAAAATGAAAATAAAAATAGGATTGAATGAGGAAGTGCCCTGGAGTCCAATAATATATGGTTATGGGGAGGTAGTTAATGTCTAATCTGGACAAGGGACGGACAGGTCCTGTGGGATCCATGCCTGGTTCATTTTTATGAACGTCAGCTTGTCCACATTGGCTGTAGACAGGCGGCTGCGTTTGTCTGTAATGACGCCCCCTGCCGTGCTGAATACACGTTCAGACAAAACGCTGGCTGCCGGGCAGGCCAGCACCTCCAAGGCATAAAAGGCTAGCTCTGGCCACGTGGACAATTTAGAGACCCAGAAGTTGAATGGGGCCGAACCATCAGTCAGTACGTGGAGGGGTGTGCACACGTACTGTTCCACCATGTTAGTGAAATGTTGCCTCCTGCTAACACGTTGCGTATCAGGTGGTGGTGCAGTTAGCTGTGGCGTGTTGACAAAAGTTTTCCACATCTCTGCCATGCTAACCCTGCCCTCAGAGGAGCTGGCCGTGACACAGCTGCCTTGGCGACCTCTTGCTCCTCCTCTGCCTTGGCCTTGGGCTTCCACTTGTTCCCCTGTGACATTTGGGAATGCTCTCAGTAGCGCGTCTACCAACGTGCGCTTGTACTCGCGCATCTTCCTATCACGCTCCAGTGCAGGAAGTAAGGTGGGCACATTGTCTTTGTAGCGTGGATCCAGCAGGGTGGCAACCCAGTAGTCCGCACAGGTTAAAATGTGGGCAACTCTGCTGTCGTTGCGCAGGCACTGCAGCATGTAGTCGCTCATGTGTGCCAGGCTGCCCAGGGGTAAGGACAAGCTGTCCTCTGTGGGAGGCGTATCGTCATCGTCCTGCCTTTCCCCCCAGCCACGCACCAGTGATGGACCCGAGCTGCGTTGGGTGCCACCCCGCTGTGACCATGCTTCATCCTCATCCTCCTCCACCTCCTCCTCATCCTCGTCCTCCTCGTCCTCCAGTAGTGGGCCCTGGCTGGCCACATTTGTACCTGGCCTCTGCTGTTGCAAAAAACCTCCCTCTGAGTCACTTCGAAGAGACTGGCCTGAAAGTGCTAAAAATGACCCCTCTTCCTCATCCTCCTCCTCCTCCTCCTGGGCCACCTCCTGTTCCATCATCGCCCTAAGTGTTTTCTCAAGGAGACATAGAAGTGGTATTGTAACGCTGATAACGGTGTCATCGCCACTGGCCATGTTGGTGGAGTACTCGAAACAGCGCAACAGGGCACACAGGTCTCGCATGGAGGCCCAGTCATTGGTGGTGAAGTGGTGCTGTTCTGTAGTGCGACTGACCCGTGCGTGCTGCAGCTGAAACTCCACTATGGCCTGCTGCTGCTCGCACAGTCTGTCCAGCATGTGCAAGGTGGAGTTCCACCTGGTGGGCACGTCGCATATGAGGCGGTGAGCGGGAAGGCCGAAGTTACGCTGTAGCGCAGACAGGCGAGCAGCGGCAGGATGTGAACGCCGGAAGCGCGAACAGACGGCCCGCACTTTATGCAGCAGCTCTGACATGTCGGGGTAGTTGTGAATGAACTTCTGCACCACCAAATTCAGCACATGCGCCAAGCAAGGGATGTGCGTCAAATTGGCTAGTCCCAGAGCTGCAACGAGATTTCGCCCATTATCACACACCACCAGGCCGGGCTTGAGGCTCACCGGCAGCAACCACTCGTCGGTCTGTTGTTCAATACCCCGCCACAACTCCTGTGCGGTGTGGGGCCTGTCCCCCAAACATATGAGTTTCAGAATGGCCTGCTGACGTTTACCCCGGGCTGTGCTGAAGTTGGTGGTGAAGGTGTGTGGCTGACTGGATGAGCAGGTGGAAGAAGAGGAGGAGGAAGCCGAGAAGGAGGAGGTGGCAACAGGAGGCAAAGAATGTTGCCCTGCGATCCTTGGCGGCGGCAGGACGTGCGCCAAACAGCTCTCCGCCTGGGGCCCAGCTGCCACTACATTTACCCAGTGTGCAGTTAGGGAGATATAGCGTCCCTGGCCGTGCTTACTGGTCCACGTATCTGTGGTTAGGTGGACCTTGCTACAGATGGCGTTGCGCAGTGCACACTTGATTTTATCGGATACTTGGTTGTGCAGGGAAGGCACGGCTCTCTTGGAGAAGTAGTGCCGGCTGGGAACAACATACTGTGGGACAGCAAGCGACATGAGCTGTTTGAAGCTGTCTGTGTCCACCAGCCTAAATGACAGCATTTCATAGGCCAGTAGTTTAGAAATGCTGGCATTCAGGGCCAGGGATCGAGGGTGGCTAGGTGGGAATTTACGCTTTCTATCAAATGTTTGTGAGATGGAGAGCTGAACGCTGGCGTGTGACATGGTTGAGACGCTTGGTGACGGAGGTGGTGGTGGTGGTGTTGGTGGTACATCCCCTGTTTGCTGGGCGGCAGGTGCCAACGTTCCTCCAGAGGCGGAGGAAGAGGCCGAGGCGGCAGCAGCAGAATAGGCCGAGGCGGCAGCAGCAGAAGAGGTAGCAGGGGGAGCCTGAGTGACTTCCTTGGTTTTAAGGTGTTTACTCCACTGCAGTTCATGCTTTGCATGCAGGTGCCTGGTCATGCAGGTTGTGCTCAGGTTCAGAACGTTAATGCCTCGCTTCAGGCTCTGATGGCACAGCGTGCAAACCACTCGGGTCTTGTCGTCAGCACATTGTTTGAAGAAGTGCCATGCCAGGGAACTCCTTGAAGCTGCCTTTGGGGTGCTCGGTCCCAGATGGCGGCGGTCAGTAGCAGGCGGAGTCTCTTGGCGGCGGGTGTTCTGCTTTTGCCCACTGCTCCCTCTTTTGCTACGCTGTTGGCTCGGTCTCACCACTGCCTCTTCCTCCGAACTGTGAAAGTCAGTGGCACGACCTTCATTCCATGTGGGGTCTAGGACCTCATCGTCCCCTGCATCGTCTTCCACCCAGTCTTGATCCCTGACCTCCTGTTCAGTCTGCACACTGCAGAAAGACGCAGCAGTTGGCACCTGTGTTTCGTCATCATCAGAGACATGCTGAGGTGGTATTCCCATGTCCTCATCATCAGGAAACATAAGTGGTTGTGCGTCAGTGCATTCTATGTCTTTCACCGCTGGGGAAGGGCTAGGTGGATGCCCTTGGGAAACCCTGCCAGCGGAGTCTTCAAACAGCATAAGAGACTGCTGCATAACTTGAGGCTGAGACAGTTTCCCTGGTATGCATGGGGGTGATGTGACAGACTGATGGGGTTGGTTTTCAGGCGCCATCTGTGCGCTTTCTGCAGAAGACTGGGTGGGAGATAATGTGAACGTGCTGGATCCACTGTCGGCCACCCAATTGACTAATGCCTGTACCTGCTCAGGCCTTACCATCCTTAGAACGGCATTGGGCCCCACCATATATCGCTGTAAATTCTGGCGGCTACTGGGACCTGAGGTAGTTGGTACACTAGGACGTGTGGATGTGGCAGAACGGCCACGTCCTCTCCCAGCACCAGAGGGTCCACTAACACCACCACGACCATGTCCACGTCCGCGTCCCTTACTAGATGTTTTTCTCATTGTTATGGTTCACCACAACAACAAATATATTATTTGGCCCAATGTATTGTATTCAAATTCAGCGGGATATAAATTTGAGGCCTAGTATTTAGGCGCTGGGTGACCGGTATGGATTTAGTGACAGAATTAGACTTGGAAATGCACAGAAGCGTGTGTGTGAAGTTATTCTGAATGACCCTATGTGCACCTTCAATATTATATACCCTTTTAGGGATAGATTTCAAATAGCTCTGATATAGCAGAAACCACTAAATTATGAAATTGCTAAATTGGGAATTGTACTTCAACCCAGAACAAAAAATGTGCTTTGACGGACACTAAATATCTTGCCCAGCAACAACAGTACAGCGGTGGGTAACGAGAGATTTAGAGGGATTTAAATTTGAGGCCTAGTATTTAGGCGCTGGGTCACCGGTATGGATTTAGTGACAGAATTAGACTTGGAAATGCACAGAAGCGTGTGTGTGAAGTTATTCTGAATGACCCTATGTGCACCTTCAATATTATATACCCTTTTAGGGATAGATTTCAAATAGCTCTGATATAGCAGAAACCACTAAATTATGAAATTGCTAAATTGGGAATTGTACTTCAACCCAGAACAAAAAATGTGCTTTGACGGACACTAAATATCTTGCCCAGCAACAACAGTACAGCGGTGGGTAACGAGAGATTTAGAGGGATTTAAATTTGAGGCCTAGTATTTAGGCGCTGGGTCACCGGTATGGATTTAGTGACAGAATTAGACTTGGAAATGCACAGAAGCGTGTGTGTGAAGTTATTCTGAATGACCCTATGTGCACCTTCAATATTATATACCCTTTTAGGGATAGATTTCAAATAGCTCTGATATAGCAGAAACCACTAAATTATGAAATTGCTAAATTGGGAATTGTACTTCAACCCAGAACAAAAAATGTGCTTTGACGGACACTAAATATCTTGCCCAGCAACAACAGTACAGCGGTGGGTAACGAGAGATTTAGAGGGATTTAAATTTGAGGCCTAGTATTTAGGCGCTGGGTCACCGGTATGGATTTAGTGACAGAATTAGACTTGGAAATGCACAGAAGCGTGTGTGTGAAGTTATTCTGAATGACCCTATGTGCACCTTCAATATTATATACCCTTTTAGGGATAGATTTCAAATAGCTCTGATATAGCAGAAACCACTAAATTATGAAATTGCTAAATTGGGAATTGTACTTCAACCCAGAACAAAAAATGTGCTTTGACGGACACTAAATATCTTGCCCAGCAACAACAGTACAGCGGTGGGTAACGAGAGATTTAGAGGGATTTAAATTTGAGGCCTAGTATTTAGGCGCTGGGTCACCGGTATGGATTTAGTGACAGAATTAGACTTGGAAATGCACAGAAGCGTGTGTGTGAAGTTATTCTGAATGACCCTATGTGCACCTTCAATATTATATACCCTTTTAGGGATAGATTTCAAATAGCTCTGATATAGCAGAAACCACTAAATTATGAAATTGCTAAATTGGGAATTGTACTTCAACCCAGAACAAAAAATGTGCTTTGACGGACACTAAATATCTTGCCCAGCAACAACAGTACAGCGGTGGGTAACGAGAGATTTAGAGGGATTTAAATTTGAGGCCTAGTATTTAGGCGCTGGGTCACCGGTATGGATTTAGTGACAGAATTAGACTTGGAAATGCACAGAAGCGTGTGTGTGAAGTTATTCTGAATGACCCTATGTGCACCTTCAATATTATATACCCTTTTAGGGATAGATTTCAAATAGCTCTGATATAGCAGAAACCACTAAATTATGAAATTGCTAAATTGGGAATTGTACTTCAACCCAGAACAAAAAATGTGCTTTGACGGACACTAAATATCTTGCCCAGCAACAACAGTACAGCGGTGGGTAACGAGAGATTTAGAGGGATTTAAATTTGAGGCCTAGTATTTAGGCGCTGGGTCACCGGTATGGATTTAGTGACAGAATTAGACTTGGAAATGCACAGAAGCGTGTGTGTGAAGTTATTCTGAATGACCCTATGTGCACCTTCAATATTATATACCCTTTTAGGGATAGATTTCAAATAGCTCTGATATAGCAGAAACCACTAAATTATGAAATTGCTAAATTGGGAATTGTACTTCAACCCAGAACAAAAAATGTGCTTTGACGGACACTAAATATCTTGCCCAGCAACAACAGTACAGCGGTGGGTAACGAGAGATTTAGAGGGATTTAAATTTGAGGCCTAGTATTTAGGCGCTGGGTCACCGGTATGGATTTAGTGACAGAATTAGACTTGGAAATGCACAGAAGCGGTGTGTGTGAAGTTATTCTGAATGACCCTATGTGCACCTTCAATATTATATACCCTTTTAGGGATAGATTTCAAATAGCTCTGATATAGCAGAAACCACTAAATTATGAAATTGCTAAATTGGGAATTGTACTTCAACCCAGAACAAAAAATGTGCTTTGACGGACACTAAATATCTTGCCCAGCAACAACAGTACAGCGGGTAACGAGAGATTTAGAGGGATTTAAATTTGAGGCCTAGTATTTAGGCGCTGGGTGACAGGTATGGGTTTAGTGACAGAATTAGACTTGGAAATACACAGTAGCGGGTGTGTGTGAAGTTATTCTGAATGACCCAATGTGCACCTTCAATATTATATACCCTTTTTGGGATAGATTTCAAATAGCTCTGATATAGCAGGAACCACTAAATTATGAAATTGCTAAATTGGGAATTGTATTTCAACCCAGAACAAGAAATGTGCTTGAACGGACACTAAATAACTCGCCCAGCTACAGCACTAGGGACAGATTTAGCTGGATATAAATTTGAGGCCTAGTATTTAGGCGCTGGGTGACCGGTATGGATTTAGTGACAGAATTAGACTGGGATATGGCCAAAAAATAAACAGACTATTGCTGGTTAAATGCACTTGGTGTGACAGCTTCACCCTGATGTAGGCTTTAGCCAAAAAACAACCACACCATTGAGGGTTAAATGCACTTGGTGACAGGCGCAGCTTGCCCCTGATTTTGTATATGGCCAAAAAATGAACAGACTATTGCTGGTTAAATGCACTTGGTGTGACAGCTTCACCCTGATGTAGGCTTTAGCCAAAAAACAACCACACCATTGAGGGTTAAATGCACTTGGTGACAGGCGCAGCTTGCCCCTGATTTTGTATATGGCCAAAAAATGAACAGACTATTGCTGGTTAAATGCACTTGGTGTCACAGCTTCACCCTGATGTAGGCTTTAGCCAAAAAACAACCACACCATTGAGGGTTAAATGCACTTGGTGACAGGCGCAGCTTGCCCCTGATTTTGTATATGGCCAAAAAATGAACAGACTATTGCTGGTTAAATGCACTTGGTGTGACAGCTTCACCCTGATGTAGGCTTTAGCCAAAAAACAACCACACCATTGAGGGTTAAATGCACTTGGTCGCAGCTTGTGCTGGCGCACCACAAGACACAAAATGGCCGCCGATCACCCCAGAAAAATGAGACTGACAAACGGTCTGTGCAGCCTAAAAACAGTGAGCAATTGAGGATCAGCAGCTCAATGATCCACAGCTGCAGATCGATCAGTTAATCAAGTCCTTTGGAGGAGTTAATCTGCCTAATCTCGCCCTACTGTCGCAGCCGCAACCTCTCCCTACGCTAATCAGAGCAGAGTGACGGGCGGCGCTATGTGACTCCAGCTTAAATAGAGGCTGGGTCACATGGTGCTCTGGCCAATCACAGCCATGCCAATAGTAGGCATGGCTGTGATGGCCTCTTGGGGCAAGTAGTATGACGCTTGTTGATTGGCTGCTTTGCAGCCTTTCAAAAAGCGCCAAGAAAGCGTCACAAAAGCGCCAAGAAAGCGACGAACACCGAACCCGAACCCGGACTTTTACGAAAATGTCCGGGTTCGGGTCCGTGTCACGGACACCCCAAAATTCGGTACGAACCCGAACTATACAGTTCGAGTTCGCTCATCCCTAGCTGCTACCATGACTGCTGGGCTCGGGATCCTCTGATCATCTCTGTGTGCTTCTGGGCCACCCTGGCATGTCAGTCCCTCATAAATAAAACTCTTTGCTTCCTCAATGCTTTTCCAATGTCTCTCCTGCTCAGTATGCAGAGAATGTAGTGCACCAGAACAAGGAAGAGCCCGTCTCTAGCTGCCGACCAGTCACCTCTCCTGACGTCCGTTTTACTAACTACCTGCATTCCTCATGTAATAACAGTTCCGGAACATCTATTCTTAGGACTCTATGTTGTGATATTCCTCTATTATTCCTACTAACAATGTATGAATATACTGCTGGCAGTTTGCAATAAGGGTCCAGCTGGGTGCTACCATTTGGAAGTGTGTCCCTGCGTTGTCTCACACTGGCAGCACTGATCGGGTACTGTCATTCTGTGCAGGGAAAAACTGGACTATTATTGCAGACTGCTGGCAATTCATTCATTAATACAGGAACAGCACAACAGAGTCATCAGAGTAGATGCTCCAGAACGGTTATTACATGGGGAATGTAAGTAGTATTTAAAGCAAACATGTCAGGAGCGGTGACAGCTCCTTCTTAACCCCCCAATCAATCATTTATATTTTTTCATTTCATTTTTATCATGGCATTTAAGAGATATAACTTTTTTTTAAATTATTTTTCAGTTGATATGGCTGTGTCAGGGTTAGGCCTCATGCACACGACAGTATTTTTTTGCGGTCCGCAAAAAAGGGTTCCGTTATTCCGTGATCCGTGTCCGTTTTTGTTTCCGTGTGTCTTCCTTTATTTTTGAAGGATCTCCAAACATGAAGTAAAGTAACAAAAAAATCTAAGTTTAGTTTGCCATGCAAATGATAGGAAAAAAACGGACGCGGACGACAAACTTGTGTGCATCCGTGTTTTTTCACAGTCCCATTGACTTGAATGGGTCCGCGAACCGTCGACCATGAAAAAAATAGGACAGGTCATATTTTTTTTTTACGGACTGGAAACACGGATCACGGACGAGGATGACAAACGGTGCATTATCCGAGTTTTCCACGGACCCATTGAAAGTCCAATGGGTCCACAGAAAATCACGGAAAACAGAACAACGGACACGGTACACAACAACGGTCGTGTGCATGAGGCCTTAGTTTTATGCAGGAGTTATTTTTTTCAATGGTACTATTCTAGGATCTATACCGTATAATATATTGATTGATTGTTGAGGGGAATGCAAAACTTTATTCTGTGGGTTCGCATGTACGACGATAAATTAAAATTTAAATAAATTTATATAAATGTACATTTTAACACTTAAAAACATTTAGTTTTTTGGAAAATAGTCATTTTTATGTTGCTGTATTCATAACTTTTCTCATGTTTTCATCAACGCTGCAGTTGCAGTTTTTATTGGTATTATTTTTGTGTCCTGTACATATAATGTATTGATTTCATTCAAGGACTCGTGCACATGACCAGGGGTGGCCATAGACCTTAGGCCTCATGCACACGACCGTTGTGTGCATCCGTGGCCGTTGTGCCGTTTTCTGTTTTTTTTCGCGGACCCATTGACTTTCAATGGGTCCGTGGAAAAATCGGAAAATGCACCGTTTTGCAGCCGAGGCCGTGATCCGTGTATCCTGTCCGTCAAAAAAATATGACCTGTCCTATTTTTTTGACGGACAACGGTTCACGGACCCATTCAAGTCAATGGGTCCGTGAAAGAACACGGATGCACACAAGATTGGCATCCGTGTCCGTGATCCGTGGCCGTAGGTTGCTTTCATACAGACGGATCCGAAGATCCGTCTGCATAAAAGCTTTTTCTGATCTAAGTTTTCACTTCGTGAAAACTCATTTCCGACAGTATATTCTAACACAGAAGCGTTCCCATGGTGATGGGGACGCTTCTAGTTAGAATACACTGCAAACTTTGTACAAGACTGCCCCCTGCTGCCTGGCAGCACCCGATCTCTTACAGGGGGATATGATAGTACAATTAACCCCTTTAGGTGCCGCACCTGAAGGGGTTAATTGTGCTATCATATTCCCCTGTAAGAGATCAGGGCTGCCAGGCAGCAGGGGGCAGACCCCCCCCCCCTCCCCAGTTTGAATATCGTTGGTGGCACAGTGTGCGCCCACCATCGCACCCCCTCCCTCCCTCTATTGTAATAAATCGTTGGTGGCACAGTGTGCGCCCACCATCGGCCCCCCCTCTCTCTATAGTAGTAACAATCATTGGTGGCAGTGTGCGGCCTCCCATCCCCCCCCCCATGACTTGGAAGCGCCATCGCAGATTCCAATGATGGCCACCATGCTAGAACCTGACAGACCCCATTATAAGTTAGCAGGGTTCGCCTGTGTCATATGGCGGGTCTGGCACTCTGGCATCGTCAGCCCTCTGTTCTTATCATGGCAATAACGTTATAACCACTGGGGCACATTTATCAAGCCCCCCCCCCCCCCATCATTGGTGGCAGCGGAGTTCCGATCGGAGTCCCAGTTTAATCGCTGGGGCTCCGATCGGTAACCATGGCAACCAGGAAGCTACTGCAGCCCTGGTTGCCATGGTTACTTAGCAATAGTACAACAGTAGAAGATTCATACTTACCTGCTTGCTGCTGCGATGTCTGTGACCGGCCGGGAGCTCCTCCTACTGGTAAGTGACAGTCCTTTAGCAATGCGCCGCACAGACCTTTCACTTACCAGTAGGTGGAGCTCCCGGCCGGTCACAGACATCGCAGCAGCAAGCAGGTAAGTATGAATCTTCTACTGTTGTACTATTGCTAAGTAACCATGGCAACCAGGGCTGCAGTAGCTTCCTGGTTGCCATGGTTACCGATCGGAGCCCCAGCGATTAAACTGGGACTCCGATCGGAACTCCGCTGCCACCAATGATGGGGGGGGGGAGCTTGATAAATGTGCCCCAGTGGTTATAACGTTATTGCCATGATAAGAACAGAGGGCTGACGATGCCAGAGTGCCAGACCCGCCATATGACACAGGCGAACCCTGCTAACTTATAATGGGGTCTGTCAGGTTCTAGCATGGTGGCCATCATTGGAATCTGCGATGGCGCTTCCAAGTCATGGGGGGGGGGGAATGGGAGGCCGCACACTGCCACCAATGGTTGTTACTACTATAGAGAGAGGGGGGGCCGATGGTGGGCGCACACTGTGCCACCAACGATCTATTACAATAGAGGGAGGGAGGGGGGGGGGGGCGATGGTGGGCGCACACTGTGCCACCAACGATATTCAAACTGGGGAGGGGGGGGGGTCTGCTGCCTGGCAGCCCTGATCTCTTACAGGGGGATATGATAGTACAATTAACCCCTTCAGGTGCGGCACCTGAGGAGTTAATTGTGCTGATCACGGCCCCCTGTAAGAGATCGGGTGCTGCCAGGCAGCAGGGGGCAGTCATGTACACAGTTTTTCAGTATATTCTAACCTGAAGCGTCCCCATCACCATGGGAACGCCTCTGTGTTAGAATATACTGTCGGAAATGAGTTTCACGATGTAGCTCATATCCGACAGTATATTCTAACGTAGAGGCGTTCCCATGGTGATGGGGACGCTTCAAGTTATGTTCGGGTGTCCGCCTGGCCTTGCGGAGGCAAGCGGATCCGTCCAGACTTATAATGTAAGTCAATGGGGACGGATCCGTTTGAAGATGACACACTGTGGCTCAATTTTCAAACGGATCCGTCCCCCATTGACTTTCAATGTAAAGTCTGGACAGATCCGTCTGAGGCTATTTTCACACTTAGAAATGTTTTAACAATATAATGCAGACGGATCCGCTCTGAACGGAGCCACCGTCTGCATTATGAACACAAGTGTGAAAGTAAAGGGATTCCTGACTTTACATTGAAAGTCAATGGGGACGGATCCGTTTGCAATTGCTCCATATTGTGTCAACGTCAAACGTATCCGTCCCCATTGACTTGCATTGTAATTCAGGACGGATCCGTTTTGTCCGTGGATCCTCCAAAAATCAAGGAAGACCCACGGACGAAAAAACGGTCACGGATCATGGACCCACGGACCCCGTTTTTGCGGACCGTGAAAAAAAACTGTCGTGTGCATGAGGCCTTACACAGAGATTTCCCGGTGGGCCGATGCCCAGGAGGCCGCCCAAGCCCCTATCTCTGAAGCTGGCTGGGTACAGACTAAGCTATCAGGTACCGGGCCAGCTACATACCCTCCTGAATTCACTATGTCCTGCATCTCACCTCCTAAGGCCCCTGCCCCATATCTTAATCAGAGACAATTGGAAGCGGAGGAGAAAAACTGACGTTATTGATGGCCACCTCAGGGGGAGAGCTTTTGGGACAATATATTGTGTGGCACGTGGCAATTTGCGCTATGGTACTGCTGACCCCCCTACTTTTTTGGACCCTCCTACAATATGGGGCCACTTTTAGGTATTTTTCAGTCTGCAGAACACAGACACCTTCCATGTGCTTTACATTTATTTTAATTTTTTTAAAGAGAGGTTTTCTGGTCGGCAAATCTAGACAAGAATAGGACATGTTCTATAATTTGCAAAACAGATCCTGAAAGAATACTAAAGCATGACCCCATTGAAATGAATGGGTCATTGTGCAATTCGAAAAATATGTTTGTGTGCGAGAGCCCTTATTTTTTTTAAGGCTACATGCACACGAACATATGTGGTTTGCGGCCCGCAAATTGTGGATCCGCAAAAAAAAAAAAAATGGATGTTGTCCGTATGGCTTCCGTTTTTTTTGCAGACCCATTGTAATAATGCCTATCCTTGTCCGCAAAACAGATAAGAATAGGACATGCTCTATTCTTTTTGCGGGGCTACGGAACAAACGAACGGATGCGAATAGTACAAGGTGTGATGTCAGCATTTTTTGCGGACCAATTGAAATGAATGGGTGCGCATCCTATCCGCAAAAACAACGGAATGAACACGGAAACAAAATACGTTTGTGTGCATGTAGCCTAAGGGGAATGCAAAACAAAAAAAAATATAGTTTTTTTTGTTGCTGCTTAGGCTACTTTCACATTAGTGTTTTTTGTGGATCCATCATGGATCTGCAAAAATGCTTCTGTTACAATAATACAACTGCATGCATCCATCATGATCGGATCCGGCTGTATTATGTCTTCTATAGCGATGACGGATCCATCTTGAACACCACTGAAAGTCAATGGGGGACGGATCCGTTTTCTATTGTGTCAGATTGTGTCAGAGAAAATGGATCCATCCTCAATGACTTACATTGTGTGTCAGGACGGATCTGTCTTGCTCCGCACCACATCGCGGACAGAAAAACGCTGCTTGCAGCATATTTCTGTCCGCGATGGGGACGCAACCAGACGGAACGGAATGCCTTTTGGTGAATTTTCTTTCATACAGTTTAATTTTGTTCCCATTGACAATGAATGGGGACAAAACTGAAGCATTTTCTTCCGCTATTAAAATCTTATGACCGCACTGTGTTTTGCGGTCTGCAAATTGCGGATCCACAAAACACGGATGCTGCCTGTATGCATTCCCCAATTTGCAGAACGGAACAGGCTGACTATAACCCTGCTTTCACACTTGAGCGTTTCTCAAACGCGCGTTTTACGCACGTTTTTGTCGCACGTTTTTATGCGCGTTTTTTGTAATAGTAAACGCGCGTTTGACGCGCGTTTGGGTGATTGACAGCAGTGTTGTCCAAAGAGTCTATGGCCCAAACGCGCGTCAAACGCGCCAAAAAAAGCTCCTGTACTTGTTTGAGCGTTGGGCGTTTTACAGCGCGTTCAAACGCGCTGTAAAACGCGAAAATGTGAACCAGCCCCATAGGGAAGCATTGGTTTTCATGTGTTGTGCGTTTTACAGCGCGTAGGAACGCGCTGTAAAACGCTCAGGTGTGAACCCAGCGTGATAGAAATGCCTTTTCTTGTCCGTTTTGGACACATTCTTATTTTTTTTGCGGGGCAACTGATGCGGAGAGCACATGGAGTGCGGCTCGGATGCGGAACCAATTAACAACGGTCGTGTGCATGAGGCCTAAAACTGTGTGATAAACATAGCAAGTTACATTTATTATAAAGCAGTAAACCATTGTAAAATAATTTAATTATGTATTTATTAAAGGGGGTGGCTTTTCATTTTTTTTTGAAAACTTTAAGCTTTTCCTTTTTTTTTATGGAAAAATATATGTAGTGCGGGTTGTTACGGACATGGTGACACCAAAAATATGGGGGAGTTTTAGGAGTTTTTTTGCAATTTTTTTCATTGAAAAGCACATTTTCAATGGGGAAAAAAGCATATTTTTCTTTTACTAGAATTTTTATTTATTTAATAAATGTGCTTTTTTTTACCACTTAATAGTCCCACAAGGGGACCATAACAGACAACATTTTGATTGATTTTAAAATAAATGCACTATTCATATAGTGCATTGCATTTTTATGTCAGTGCTTTACTGACATTGACCAGCAGACTGCGCCAGAGAGGCACAGCCTGTTGGAAAATACTCACACGCATCGGCACCCCGCGATCGCATTTGCGGGGTGCCGATGGGAGACTGAGGGACTCTGCTCCCTCTATCAGCGCTTCACATCTGGCGGGCGCCATTGCCCAAGGCATGTAAAGTCCGGAATAGCGCTCTTGCCTGTCCGGGCTGTTAGAGCAGGAGCTTGGCTCTCATGTCGCATGGGCAACCCGTGTAGTGCTCAGGCTGGGACGCCGTAAAAAAGCAGCGGCCCAGCCTAAGGCCCCGCAAAAAGGCGTATGGGTGGTCACTAAGGGGTTAAAAGGGGTTGTCTCACTTCAGCAAGTTAATACCAGGCACTTACTAATGTATTGTGATTGTCCATATTGCCTCCTTTGCTGGCTTGATTCATTTTCCATCACATTACACACTGCTCGTATTCCAGCGACAGCACAGAGCAAAAGGGCAAAAAGTAAAAAATTTTTTAGCAAAAAGCAGCTTGTTCAAAAACGCGCGACTTTTTGATGCCAATATTTTGGTGAAAGGGGCTTGATAAATTTTCCACTCATATTGGAATATAAGGATGCAGCACTGTGACCTCCTCGTTCTCAGCAATATTTTAACACTTTAGAAGACGGGAATAAGCCTTTACTGGGTTAAAAAGGATTGTGAGCGGGGGTAAATTTATTCAGTCTAACTGATCTAGCTGTCTTTGGGGGGGGGGGGGGGGGTCAGCAAGGAATGTGTTTGCCTACAATCACCCAGGGGCTTTTGTTTTGCCTTTCTCTGGACCAAATAGTTGGGTCCAGGAAAGGCTAAACATGATGGACCTTTGTATGTTCAACCCAAAATATGAATTATAGCAAATAAGAAACATTTTTGATTTGTTTCAGACTAATTGCCCAAAATGGTGGCCACCAGGTCACAAGACAGAGAAGAAGGAATCTGCCCCCCCAAAGATCATTTTTGGACCATTTCTTTTAGGCAGTGTAATGTGTCATTAAGCAGGCTGCTTGTTACCACCCACTCCTATCCATTTACTCATAGACATATGGGTCACTGTCACATGGATGTTACTAAGGGGTCATGCACACAAACGTATTTTCTTTCAGTGTCCGTTCCGTTTTTTGCAGACCGTATGCAGCACCATTCATGTCAATGGGTCCGCAAAAAAAAAAACAATAGAAGATACTCCGTGTGCATTCCGTTTCCATATTTCCACATGTCCGTTACGCAAAAAAAATAGAACAGGTCCTATTATTGTCCGTATAATGGACAAGGATAAGACTGTTCTAGTAGGGGCCAGCTGTTCAGTTCAGCAAAATATGGTACGCATACGGATGTCATCCGTATTTTTGGCGGATCCATGTTTTGCGGACAGCAAAATACATACGGTTGTGTGCATGAGCCCTAATGCTGTTTAGCTTGAAAGAGGTTGCATACTGTTGAGGAAGGGTTGAGACACATGCATATATATACACATATATGCATGCAAACACGTGCATACATGTATGATATATATGCATGCATTAATGGTCACTTTAAAGGAGGATGTGCGCAGATGTGCCCAGCATCTGCGCACATCTGCCCTTAGTGGCCCACAGGGGCTCATGGTGGCCCCTGTGGGAAATATGTGGTCCCTGGAAGCCATGCCCCCTAATAATCCCCCTTATAATATATATCTATGCGCCCCTTATGATATATAACTCGCCCCTTATAAGTATATAGGTCAGTGTATACATGTGTATGGATGTGCCCCAAGCATCCATACACATGTATATTGTACTATATTCCCCCCCTATACCTGAAACCAGGTGCATCGGTGTGAATGTGCCTCAAGCATCCATACACATGTATATTGTACTATATTCCCCCCCCCCCCCCCCCTATACCTGAAACCAGGTGCATCGGTGTGAATGTGCCTCAAGCATTCACACAGATGCAATCTGGTTAATTGCATCAGAATGACCGGACTAAGGTCTGGTCATCCTGAAGACTACAAAGAACTCAGATTCAGCAGAATCTGAGTCCTTTGTTGTAATTATCTCCAGCGCCACTGGAGATAATTATGCATGATAGGAGGGAGGGAGAAACCTCCCCTCCTTCTATTATGTGCATTCCGGCAGCGAAATTAACATCTCGCTGGCCGGAATGCAGAGTGCCACAGGCGGGAGATCAAAGGCATCTCCCGCCCGTTAGCCCATAGCGCATCCCCGATGTGCGCGTGCGGGCCGGCGCAGTGACGTCATATCACTGCGCCGGCCCACGTGGCTATGCACTCATGAGAGAGGGTCGGGACCCCCTTACCTTGAGGAGAGCGCATCCTGCGCTCAAGTAGAGAGCGGACCCCCCCATATAGGAGAGCGCGATCGGCGCTCAAGACGGACAGAAGCCGAGCCGCCCCCCCTGGAAGACGAGCATCCATACCCCTGGAGGGCTGAGTATACCGCTACCCCACCAACGCTGATTAACCCCTATATCCCGGCTTGCCCATAACCCTTACCTACCTTATAACCCTTACCTACCCTATCCCACCAACGTACCCTTTAAACCCCTGACCCTCTACTGCTATCCCACCAACGATTTCTCCCCTTGTTAACCCTATAATCCCTGATTTACTCTGGTCCCTGCCTTGTTTGTGTCCCTGATGCTGTGCACCCTGGCCCCTCATTAACCCTTGCAGGGCTGAACCTTCTGTAACCTTCTATTACAGAGTATTAACCCTTGCATCGCTGTCCGCTATTGTGTCTGTGGCCTGCACTCGCCCCTGCAGCGCCACTATCTGTGTAACGTGTAGTTATTAGCGATAGTTAGTTTAGTAAGGCGCATGCAGTTAGCTTAGTGATTAGTGTAAGGCAAAGTATAGTGAAAGTATTGTGTTATTGTTATATAAAGGTATAAATAGGCGGAGTCATCAAAAGACGGCTCCTCCTATTTATATTAATTATTGATATTTGCATAAATATTGGTGAGTAATATTCCCCCTTTACACATACAGTCCTAGGAAACCCAGAGTGTCAAATATGAATTCTTAGGGAATTTGGGGCACTTTCAATTCGTTGCATTTATTTTATTTTATCTGACGACCGATTCTTGTAAATCTATCAGCCTCAAAACAAATTTCCAGAAATTCAACCATTTCTATATTTTATATTGCATTTTAACCTTTTGCTTAGTGCCACACGACTATATACGTCTTGGCAGTAAGCTCTTTTCTGGATACGTTACGATCTGCCGGCATCCCGTGGAGCTGCGGATCTGTGACTGTGTGGTCATTAGACAGCTGCGGTCACAGTAAGTATCCCTGAGACCAGGCAAAATGGTCTCCCTGCATGGCATCGCAGTGTACAGCAATCCGTCTCACTGTTACTGTAAGTCAAAAGGCCTGCAGGAGCTCACTCCTTGATGTGAGAGTGCCCCCTGCTGGCTGTAAAATTAATGGAGACTGTGGAAGAAAGGGGTTAATTCCCTTTTTTGCATTAAACATAAAACAAAAAGTAACAAACCAAATGAAATGTGAAATAAAGAAAATAGAAAATAAAACATTATAGCTATAGTTTCTAGTTTTAGCAATGGTATAGCAGAGTAAATACACACATTTTTTCTCCCTTTTTTTGTTCATAAAAAATATAAAAAACATCTTTATTAGTGTACTTTGTGTGTGTAAAATATACAAAGGTACATACATTTTTTTTCCTTTTTGCTGTCTTAAAAAATTTAAAAAATTTAGAAACATTTTGTCTTAAACTTTTGTAAGGGAAAAAAATTGATACGAAAGGGAAAATATACATTTTCTTTTCATCCCAGCTTTTTTTTTTTTTTATATTATAATTGTCATTTCATGGCACTAAAGAAAAGTCTAAGACGTCCCGTGAAAAATAATATCAACTACATGTAGGTTGGCTCAGAAATTGTTATATGTATGTGGATAGACCCATTGCTAAAACTGAAAAATTGGCCTGGCGAAAGAAGGGGGAGGATAAACACTCTGGTCATGAGAAGAGGTTAACTTATGGATATGTTATAATCACCATGAAAACTTGATAAATTCCACCCCCCTCCTAATTTTAGACATTTTCTAGGACAAGGGGAAGACAATGTGGAAGCCTTTTTATCACCTGACATATCTAGGTTTCGTTATAACCAAGTATGATGACTGGCTCAGGAGATGTGTACTTTTTTTTAATGATTTTTTATTTTTTTTCCCTATGTTTTAACAGTAAAGGCGGTGCCATACAGTCCATCATCAGGTAGGAATGCCGCTATCAGGGTGACGTGCAGCATTGTCTGTTGCTGTACCATAAATTCCTTTAGGATTGTGGAGCAGTGATAAATGTCAGCTTCCAAGCAATGCATCAAATATTCTTCTTCTCAAACTTGATGAGGTGTCTATTTGAAGACTTGCCTATAAATAACATTTCTTAATCAGGACATTTGGCTATTTTGGTGAAAGTACCACATCCCTATTCTACAGAAGTATGTAACGTGTCCGCAGCAAGAAAAGAGAAAATGGAGCGCTCCAAATTATTTAGATGATCTCGATCTGATTTCAAATCCGGATATGATCGAGATCATCTAAATAATTTGGAGCGCTCCATTTTCTCTTTTCTTGCTGCGGACACAATCGCATTTGAACACCGGAATAGAGCCAGCAAGTCCCGCGATATCTCTGGGAAAACACGTGACACACACCAGAGAGCGGAGACGCCGGCAGCGACTACAGCAGCGTGGTGTGGGAAGCTGGAGAATGAGAGTACCGGACATTCGGACATACCGGTAAGCGATACATCTCTAGAGCATTGACCACCAGATATAATTGAGCTACTGTGGAAGAGGCATTTGAAACCTCACATTCTGTGGACATTGAGATTTGAATTCATATATATTATTACCCGGATGCATACCACCTTGTCTTAAAGGGACATTGCCATAAATTCACCAGACTATTCAAGTGGAAGATTGGGACTCTATTTAACATCAAAGGACAGTCCTTATCGCACCTAGCAAGATCCCTTTATCCATAGGGCGCATACACCAGTGGATGGTTGATCTGAATTTTATATACGTTTTAAGGGGATATTTTATGCATCATTTTTATGTTAATTGTGATGTTTTAACGTGATGTGATTATTCTTGTGACGTTTTATGTTAATAAATGCTGTCGTTGTGACCCATATAGTGAGTGCCAGTCGCCTACTTACAAATAATTAGGATAGGTCATTAATATCAGATCAGTGGGGGTTCGACACGGCTGTTCTCAGCACCCGAGGGTGCTGGGAATAACACAGTGGAGGGAGTGGGAAGCATACTACTCCGTCCACTGTGTAGTGGCCATGCTGGGTACTGCGGCTCAGCTCCTATTCACTTGACTTAAAGATAGGCCATCAATATCTAGATATTAATGGTAAAGCTGTATTCTGTTAGAAGATTACTTTATATATGGAGTTGCTGGTTGGTCACTGTATGTTGCTATTATTTGAGCACTTTATATTTGATTTTCCTAAGGTACTTGTACTAAGGCACTGTACAGCATCGTCGGACTGGGCCACCGGAGCCCTGGAGGATCCTCTGGTGGGCCCTCTGTCACATAACTGCCTGCCTGAGGCCCATTCACAGCTATGTGAGGCCAGTGCTGCTTAAGCAGGGCCCTGAAATGGCGATGCCTACGTGCGTGTGCGGTCTCTCTGCTCATTGACAGCAAGCAGAGAGCGGGAGTGAGGGGCCGAGGCCGACCTAGGCCGCCTCTGATAGGACAGAGTTGCTTCTGTGTGTGACAGTGACAATCGCACACATAGACAGCACAATAACCTGCCAGCCCGACAGAGCTGTAGACACTCCAGAAAGTGATATGAGCCTCAGCCAGTCATTTCTTCTCTGCATTAGGCCATGAGGACAGCAGGATACTAGTGCTTGCTGACTGTGACTAGCAATACCTGACCCGGCCAGTGGGGAGATGAGCAGAGGACTGGAGTGGAAGTGTAGCAACTGTTCCCTGTTTGATGTAGATGCTACTACATTATCTGTACTCAGAGAGCTATCACTGTGTTATCTGTGGTGTTACATAGGACTGCAGGTAACATCTACTACATTATCTGTACTCAGAGAGCTATCACTGTGTTGTCTGTGGTGTTACATAGGACTGCAGGTAACATCTACTACATTATCTGTACTCAGAGAACTATCACTGTGCTATCTGTGGTGTTACATAGGACTGCAGGTAACATCTACTACATTATCTGTACTCAGAGAGCTATCAGTGTGTTATCTGTGGTGTTACATAGGACTGCAGGTAACATCTACTACATTATCTGTACTCAGAGAGCTATCACTGTGTTATCTGTGGTGTTACATAGGACTGCAGGTAACATCTACTACATTATCTGTACTCAGAGAGCTATCACTGTGTTGTCTGTGGTGTTACATAGGACTGCAGGTAACATCTACTGCATTATCTGTACTCAGAGAGCTATCACTGAGTTATCTGTGGGATTACATAGGACTGCAGGTAACATCTACTACATTATCTGTACTCAGACAGCTATCACTAACAGTACGGTATGTAGCATTGCTATTTGCTGTAAAATACTGCAAGGTAGTGTTATTTAATTAATACAATGTAGGTCACCAAGGTCTTTGGGTACAACGGGCATGTGCTCTGGAACCATTACCACCATGCATCGCCACCTCGCCTATATGTGTGATAGTCTGTAAGGTGGATACTGGGTTCCAGAGGTGGGGTTTTCATCCTTACCAACCTATAATTCGGGCAACATACTGCATGACACTAAGGCCTCTTTCACACGACCGTTTTTTTTTTCCGTTTTGCGGGCCGTTTTTTGCGGTCCGTATACGGTCCGTATACGGAACCATTCATTTCAATGGTTCCGCAAAAAAAACGGAATGTACTCCGTGTGCATTCCGTTTCCGTATTTCCGTTTTTCCGTTCCGTTTAAAGATAGAACATGTCCTATATTTGGCCGCAAATCACGTTCCGTGGCTCCATTAAAGTCTATGGGTCCGCAAAAAAACGGAATGCATACGGAAATGCATCTGTATGTCTTCCGTATCCGTTCCGTTTTTTGCGGAACCATCTATTGAAAATGTTATGCCCAGCCCAATTTTTAATATGAAATTACTGTATACTGTATTTGCCATACGGAAAAACGGAACGGAACAACGGAACGGAAACGGAACCACAACGGAAGCAAAAAACGGAACAACGGATCCGTGAAAAACGGACCGCAAAACACTGAAATGGACATACTGTCGTGTGAAAGAGGCCTAACAATTAGGCCTTTTATGGCGGGAGAAGGCAGTGCCGCAGGCACCATCCAAAGTAAGGCCAGCTCGGATAATCAATATCCCTGGTATGTTGGAGCAGTTGGAGACTTTGTGACCTGCTGCATCTAATGAAAATCAAAAGATAGCTTTACTGTTCTGCAATATTCAATACATTAAAGATAGGAAAAGCAAATGCTTGTGGAGAGTGTGAAGGCTAAATCATTAAAATGATCTTTATCTGCTGTCAGTAGAGTTATGAGCAAGAAATTCAAGGTGAACTTACTGACTATTATTCATTGGAGAAAGTACAGTGCCTGCCACGCATCTACATTTATTCTACTGCATGATTTTTCAGTTTTCAAACATATGTACATTGCCTTGCAAAAGTATTCACATCCCTTGAATGTTTTTTCCCGTTAAACCCACAAACGTAAATGTATTTTATTGGGATTTTATTTGATAGATCAACACAAAGTAGCAAGTATGTGGGAAACGAAAAGAAAATGATTGATGGTTTTCAAAAGTTTTAATAAATAAATATCTGAAAAGTGTGACATGAATTTGTATTCAGCCCCCTGTACTCCGATACCCCTAAATAAAATCCAATGTGACCAATTGCCTTTAAAAGTCACCCAATTAGTAAATAAAGTGTGTGTGTGTAATTTATACTCCATATAACTACAGCTGTTTTGTGGAGCCTCAGAGGTTTGTTATTGAACATTAGTGATCAAACAGCATTATGAAATCCAAGGAACACACCAGACAGGTCAGGGATAAAGTTGTGTAAAGCAGAGTTAGGTTATAAATAAATATCCCAAGCTCTGAACAACTCATGGAACGCTGTTCAATCCATCATCCGTAAATAAATGGCACAACTGCAAACTTGCCATGGCCAGCCACCTTAACTTACTCTCAAGGCAAGGAGAGCACTAATTAGAGAATCAGCCAAGAGGCCCATGGTCACTCTGGAGGAGCTCCAGAGATCCACATGTCAGGTGGGAGAATCTGTCCACAGGACAACTATTAGTCGTGTTCTCTTCAAATCTGCCCTTTATGGAAGAGTGGCAAGAAGAAAACTATTTTTGAAAGCAGTCCATAAGGAGTCCTGTTTGCAGCTTGCCACAAACCATATAGGGGACAAAGCAAACATGTGGAAGAAGGTTCTCTGGTCTGATAAGACCAAAGTTGAACTTGTTGGCCTAAATGCAAAATGTGATGTGTGACCCATCACCCTGAACACATCATCCCCACCATGAAACATGGTTGTGGCACATCATGCTGTGGGGATGCTTTTCTTCAGCAGGGACAGGGAAGCCGGTCAGAGTTGATGGGAAGAGGACGCTAAATACAAGGGAATCCTGGAGGAAAACCTGGCAGTGGCTGCAAAAGACTTGAGATCGGGAAAGAGGTTCACCTTCCAGCAGGACAATGACTAAACATCCAGCCAGAGCTACAATGAAATGGTTTAGATCAAAGCCTATTTGTGTATTAGAATGGCCCAAAGTCCAGACCTAATCTTGCCACAGATTGAGAATCTGTGGCAAGACTTGAAAATTGCTGTTCAGACGCTCTCCATCCAATCTGACTGAGCTTGGGCTGTTTTGCAAGAAGAATGGGCCAACATTTCAGCCTCTAGATGTGACATACACGTTTAGATAACCTATGCATGGCAGCCGAGTTGATACTTAAAGACTGCAGCTTATGTGTGATGTGAAGGAATGACGCCAGTGCACTCATGATATAGGCCTCATGCACACAACAGTATTTTTTTGCTGTCCGCAAAAAGGGGTTCCATTGTTCCGTGATCCGTGTCCATTTTTGTTTCCGTGTGTCTTCCTGTATTTTTGGAGGATCTCCAAACATGAAGGAAAGTAAAAAAAAAAATCTAAGTTTAGTTTGCCATGAAAATGATAGGAAACATGCATCTTGTGTGCATCCGTGTTTTATCACGGACCCATTGACTTGAATGGGTCCGCGAACCGTTGTCAGTGAAAAAAATAGGACAGGTCGCGGATGACAAACGGTGCATTAGCCGAGTTTTCCACGGACTAATTGAAAGTCAATGGGTCCGCAGAAAATAACGAAAAACGGACACGGGACACAACAACGGTCGTGTGAATGAGGCCATAATCAGAGCTGTGAACGTCCACTGCTTTCTTACCTCTACATTAATATGCTCCCATGTTCTTTATTGAATTACTATGGCCAGTTTATGCACCAACACCTCCCGTAGTCTCTGCACTCGGCACCTACTTCCTTGTGACCTGCGGGAGGAATCTGACCAAATCTTGGAAAATAACAAAATTAATTGACATAAGGTATAATAAGTTCAAGGAAATGTTCACTAATTAAAAAAATCTGAGCAACTTTCTGATACTTTGTTCTAGTGCATGACATGACAATCGTATACCCCAGAGCTGTATTTACATGGAGACTGAGTAACCCTACGTGGATAGAACATCATGTCATTTTAAGTGTGGTCATCGGATATGCAACTGCTGCCATATGATGCAGGTGTCGAAACTGTTTCAAGCACAAAACATATGATTTACAACAGAATATTCATTGTAACACTTTGTTGTATTGTCATTTGCACATTATGCCGACTTCAATATATAGGATGTACCTTAAAGCTTAAAGGGGTTGTCCCGTGAAAAATATTCAACATTTTTTAATCCGGCACCTGGATCTGAATACTTTTGTAATTGCATGTATTAAAAAATTTAGTATAGCCACTGAGCTATTCACTGTTATCTATCTGTATAGCACCACCTGCTGTTTGCTCTTTTTCTTATTTCTCTGTCCTGCTCACTGAGATGGAAACACATGCTCAATTCTATCCTTAAACTGTCGATAGCTGCAGCAGAAAGGACACCCCCTGAGAAAGGACACCCCCCTTCCCCCCAGCTACCAGCTTGAAATAAATCTAGCAGAGAATAGTGGAGAAATGAATGGGGAGATCTCTGGGTCCATGTGAGATATAGGTCCGGTTAATACAGTATGTTTGCTACAAAGAGACTGTCACATACCATATGAAATTTGCAATATCAGATTTTCATTTTTTGCATTAATCATGGGATGACCCCATTAAAGAGGACCTTTCATCGGTCCAAACATTGTGAACTAAGTATCCTGACATATACAGCGGCGCCCAGGGATCTCACTGCACTTACTATTATCCCTGGGCGCCGCTCCGTTCTCCCGTTATGCCCTCCGGTATCTTTGCTCAGTAAGTTATAGTAGGCGGAGCCTGCCCTTGTTCTGCTGGGCGTCTCCTCCTCCCAGGCTGTGAGCTGTGCGCTGCGATTGGCCAGCGCTACAGCCTAGGAGAAGGAGACGCCCACAGGACATGGGAAGACCCGCCTACTATAACCAAGTCCCCGAACATACCGGAGGACATAACGGGAGAACAGAGCGGCGCCCAGGGATAATAGTAAGTGCAGTGAGATCCCTGGGCGCCGCTGTATATGTCAGGGTACTTAGTTCACAATGTTTGGACCGATGAAAGGTCCTCTTTAAGACTTGCATTAATAAACAATTTCTGATATTCCACGTCTTACTACTAGAATTGAGCCTGCAGTGTTGTTTCATTTTTCTACTCATCATAAAGGAGACGTTACGTCTCTTAAAGTTCAGAAAATTGAATGTGTATTGACCGTCTTTAGAGAAGGAAATTATTAAATTGTGAGACTTTCTGGGTTTTCTGTCTGGATACTTGGGTTCCATGACGCCTTAAAGGGGTTTTGTCACTTCAGAAAGTGGCATTTATCATGTAAAGAAAGTTCATACAAGGCCCTTACTAATGTATAGGGATTGTCCATAGTGTCTCCTTTGCTGGCTTTCTACATTTTACACTGCTTATTTCCATGGTTACGACCAGGGGGGCACCTAGCCTTTCTGCTGCATAAGGTGAAAGCTGAAACGGTGCCCCCCTCCAATGGCAATTTCTTTACTTAATCCCTTTGCCACGATGAAAGCGCTCATTGCCCTTCCGCTGCCCCCCTCTTGCCCCTACCTGGTGCTGCCTGAGACGATCGCCTCACCTGGCCTCATTGGTGGTGCACCCCTGGTTACGACCACCCTGCAAGACATTAGTGGTGGTCGTACTTGGACACTTGCACACTATTTTACTATAGTGTGCAAGCACGACCACTGCTACAGGATTGCAGGGTGGTCATAAACATGGAAACGAACAGCGTATAATGTGATGAAAAAATGACTCAAACCAACAAAGGAGGCAATATGGACAATCACAATACATTAGTTTTGTAAATGATAAATACTATTTGCTGAAGTGACGCAACCCCTTTAATGGTAACAATGACCTCATTTTGCACTAGTAAAATGAACGTTTTTAATATGGGGTTAGCTCTTAATGGTGGCCTAGTCTCTCCTCTCCGTTCATACAGTATATGTGCATGTACTTTTTAAAACATTTGTGCACAGAGGTATACATATGTTTTTATTCTTTCTACAAGATGTTTTAGTGAACTGATCAAAACCAGCTAAGGGTACTTTCACACTAGCAGCAGGCTGTTCCGGCTGGTGAACATCCGTGCTGCCGCTAGTGCACGCGTGCCCCCGGACTACCCATTGACTGGGGACGGGCCAGAGTTCCGAAGACAGCACGGCAAACATGCCGAGAGGTGGCCGGAATAAAACTACCACATGTCGTAAGGGCCCGAACAATCAACTAAAGGTAAATCAGAGGTGCTAAAATACCAGAAACTCTTATATGGGGAAACCCCCAGCACTCTGTATGCAAAACACTACACAGAATTGTAGCAAAACATATCTTTATTCAATTTGTTAAAAAAAACTAATAAAAAACTTGTATCAGTTGGCAAAGACAGACACAAACACCAAGGTGTCAAATATATTTGTACATATAAAGTCCATAAAGTACACACAGGAGTAGGTGTAGATGAAAAGTCAAGCCCTATGGTTCACCCTCCTGAAACAACATAGTAGTAACCAAACCTAAACTGTAAAATACAGACCCGGTTAATGGCACCTCCGTATTTCAGGAAAAATTAGCTTCGCTGTGAAGCCGAATTTCCTTGTGCTTTGTGGTAATGAACCGATTTTCCCTGATTGGCGGTAAAAAAATAAATAAAAATATATAAATATATATATATATATACTTACCCCATCCTGATTGAAGATCCTACGCGAAATCCTGTTAATGGTGACGTATGAACTCACCGACATGATGACGTCATCACAGGCCGCTCAAGATTTTGCACTGGATCTACAATCAAGATGGTGGCTGGCTCTTTGCGATTAAATGGATGAGGGTAAGTATTATTTATTTTTTATAATAAAAAAAATAATAATTTACTCTGTATCATAGCCGTCAGATGTTGCGATCAGCTACGAATGCGGCTTCTGAGGGGTACATTGATGGGGAGCGACTCGATCACTGTTCCCTGTCATTTCACCCACTCCTTATAAAGAAATGCGCTTCGTGATGAAGCAGCCGAATCCAATTCTCCAATACTTCACTCATCTCTATCTTTTCTGTAGAATATCTCTATGTGAAAACTGCAAAATAATGGTCACGGGTGAACCTCTGTTTATCATGCATGCTGAGCTGGCATAGGATAGGACTCAATGAACACTATGTTTCTATTCACTGACAGCAAGAGGGGGAGGCCTTCTCCCGCCCCTGTATTCACATAGTGGCTGTCACTCATTAATGAGAGTGGTGGGGGGAGTGCTCTCTACATGAATAAAGTGGACTCTGGGGGGAATGTATCCTGAGGAGAATATTTGAAGTCCATTTTCCTTGCTGTACTTTGTGCTAAAGTTATCAAACGGCGCGCACATTATTTGTTAATTTTGGCGCATCTTTAAACCTGACACTTTTGTCTAGAAATGCTACACCAGTTCTCTGCACCAACCCCTACTGGAGTGGCTTTGGGACTTTTTAAAAGTGCCAGTCATAAATCTGGAGTGAACCTCATTAACATAGCTAACCAGGCCCACGTCACAGCTACTTCTCAGAACTGTGAGTGGTGCAAATATTTGCAAAAATCAGATTGATATATAGCTTTATGGAATTGTATTTTATACTTTTAAATTCCTGCTCATTCTGGGCTTTGAAGTCCAGTGGGCGGTCCTATTAGTGATTGACAGCCTTCTCTCTATGAGGAGGAGGTCCTATCAGTGATTGACAGCCTTCCCTCTATGAGGAGGAGGTCCTATCAGTGATTGACAGCCTTCCCTCTATGAGGAGGAGGTCCTATCAGTGATTGACAGCCTTCCCTCTATGAGGAGGAGGTCCTATCAGTGACTGACAGGCTTCCCTCTATGACTATGTATACAGAGAGAGCTGTCAGTCACTGATAGGACCGCCTCCTGGACTTTAAAGCCCAGAATGAGCAGGAATTTAATTGTATAAATTACAGGTTATACTGAATCTTTTCCCATAAAACAATACATCAATCTGCTCAGCTCCTCCTGCTCTATAACATGTTGCCTGTAGCTTACATTATATTTTCATGGTGACAGGTTCCCTTTAAAGATTAATAATGTAATAAAAACATCACTGAATATGAAGATATATACATATATATATATACACTACCAGAAGGACCCGGCTTCCTATGGGTATATTTAATCTATTTCATTTAATGTTTGTGTGTGTCGCTAAAAGATATCGACAGCATCCACTATAACAGTGACATCCACAGCATCCCACCCCACTGTCTGCTGAGCTGTGTATGTAATCCTATCCTGTGTGATACTGTCCGCTGAGCTGTGTATCTAATCCTCTCCTGTGTGATACTGCCTGCTGAGCTGTGTATCTAATCCTCTCCTGTGTGATACTGCCTACTGAGCCCTGTATCTAATCCTATCCTGTGTGATACTGTCCGCTGAGATACAGTATGTATCTAATCCTCTCCTGTGTGATACTGCCTGCTGAGCTGTATATCTAATCCTATCCTGTGTGATACTGTCTGCTGAACTGTGTATCTAATCTTATGTTGTGTGATACTGTCTGCTGAGCTGTGTATCTAATCCTATCCTTTGTAATACTGTCTGCTGAGCTATGTATCTAATATCCTATCCTGTGTGATACTGCCTGCTGAGCTGTGTATCTAATACTGTCATGTGTGATACTGTCTGCTGAGCTGTGTATCTAATCCTATCCTGTGTGATGCTGTCTGCTGAGCTGTGTATCTAATCCTATCCTTTGTAATACTGTCTGCTGAGCTATGTATCTAATATCCTATCCTGTGTGATACTGCCTGCTGAGCTATGTATCAAAATATCCTATCCTGTGTGATACTGCCTGCTGAGCTATGTATCTAATATCCTATCCTGTGTGATACTGCCTGCTGAGCTGTGTATCTAATCCTATCCTGTGTGATGCTGTCTGCTGAGCTGTGTATCTAATCTTATGTTGTGTGATACTGTCTGCTGAGCTGTGTATCTAATCCTATCCTTTGTAATACTGTCTGCTGAGCTATGTATCTAATATCCTATCCTGTGTGATACTGCCTGCTGAGCTGTGTATCTAATCCTCTCCTGTGTGATACTGCCTGCTGAGCTGTGTATCTAATCCTCTCCTGTGTGATACTGCCTACTGAGCCCTGTATCTAATCCTATCCTGTGTGATACTGTCCGCTGAGATACAGTATGTATCTAATCCTCTCCTGTGTGATACTGCCTGCTAAGCTGTATATCTAATCCTATCCTGTGTGATACTGTCTGCTGAACTGTGTATCTAATCTTATGTTGTGTGATACTGTCTGCTGAGCTGTGTATCTAATCCTATCCTTTGTAATACTGTCTGCTGAGCTATGTATCTAATATCCTATCCTGTGTGATACTGCCTGCTGAGCTGTGTATCTAATACTGTCATGTGTGATACTGTCTGCTGAGCTGTGTATCTAATCCTATCCTGTGTGATGCTGTCTGCTGAGCTGTGTATCTAATCCTATCCTTTGTAATACTGTCTGCTGAGCTATGTATCTAATATCCTATCCTGTGTGATACTGCCTGCTGAGCTATGTATCAAAATATCCTATCCTGTGTGATACTGCCTGCTGAGCTATGTATCTAATATCCTATCCTGTGTGATACTGCCTGCTGAGCTGTGTATCTAATCCTATCCTGTGTGATGCTGTCTGCTGAGCTGTGTATCTAATCTTATGTTGTGTGATACTGTCTGCTGAGCTGTGTATCTAATCCTATCCTTTGTAATACTGTCTGCTGAGCTATGTATCTAATATCCTATCCTGTGTGATACTGCCTGCTGAGCTGTATATCTAATCCTATCCTGTGTGATGCTGCCTGCTGAGCTGTGTATCTAATCCTATCCTGTGTGATACTGTCTGCTGAGCTGTGTATCTAATCCTATCCTGCGTGATACTGCCTGCTGAGCTGTGTATCTAATCCTATTCTTTGTAATACTGTCTGCTGAGCTGTGTATCTAATATCCTATCCTGTGTGATACTGTCTGCTGTGTATCTAATATCCTATTCTGTGAGATACTGCGTTCCACCATGCGTTCCACTGCGGCTCTGGACTTCCGGTCATGTGACTTACACATCCGGTGTACCATCGCCGTTCAGTTGCTGCCGCCGCTCCACTTGTCCTATGGTCCTCTGCTGTGACTCAAAACTTTGTCATGTATCATTTGCTTCATTCATGTATAATAATAGTTATTGTGACAATCATATTTTTCCACAATCCACACCAGTTGATCATGTGACATGCACTTCCGGTTTCCGGCCACAAACGGCCCAATACACATTTTGACTGCTCACAATACCCTGCTGCACAGGTGAATTACATTTTTACCTCATTTGTTATCCTATATAATATGCCCCAACATATGGCTCCTTACCCCTGAGGAAGCTGGATTGCTCCGGCGATACGCGTTGGGTGCTTTCTCATTTTTACAGGTCCACTATACCAGCGGTCTATTTAGGTTTGACTCTCTTACTCAGACTTAATTTTGGTTTGCTTGTATTTTCAGTGGTCTTACCTTATCCCACATTTGCTCTATACTGTATATTGAACGTTTACGTGCTGGCTTATAATATTTATGCTTATTTGTGGCATTTTAGTGGACCTGTATGTGTCGGTTATATCTAACTTATTGTACACCGCACTTTGTCTTAATTGTATACAATTTTTTAATCTGTATTTGGTGGTGTGTCTAATAAACTTTATATTTTTGATATTGATGGATTGTCGGATGTGTATATATGGGGTGGTTCTCATGACTCTTTCTTGGGTCAGATGATATTATCCTATTCTGTGTGATACTGCATGCTGAGCTGTTTATCCAATCCTGTCATGTGTGATACTGCCTGCTGAGCTGTGTATCTAATCCTATCCTGTGTGATACTGTCTGCTGAGCATCTAATGTCCTAGCCTGTGTGATACTGTCTGCTGAGCTGTGTATCTAATCCTATCATGTGTGATACTGTCTGCTTAGCTGTGTATCTAATCCTATCCTGTGTGATGCTGTCTGCTGAGCTGTGTATCTAATCTTATGTTGTGTGATACTGTCTGCTAAGCTGTGTATCTAATCCTATCCTTTGTAATACTGTCTGCTGAGCTGTGTATCTAATCCTATCCTTTGTAATACTGTCTGCTGAGCTGTGTATCTAATCCTATCCTTTGTAATACTGTCTGCTGAGCTGTGTATCTAATATCCTATCCTGTGTGATACTGTCTGCTGTGTATCTAATATCCTATTCTGTGTGATACTGCCTGCTGAACTGTGTATCTAATCATCATATCCTGTGTGATACTGTCTGCTGAGCTGTGTATCTAATATCCAATACTGTGTGATACTGCCTGCTGAGCTGTGTATCTAATACTGTCATGTGTGATACTGTCTGCTGAGCTGTGTATCTAATCCTATCCTGTGTGATGCTGTCTGCTGAGCTGTGTATCTAATCCTATCCTTTGTAATACTGTCTGCTGAGCTATGTATCTAATATCCTATCCTGTGTGATACTGCCTGCTGAGCTATGTATCTAATATCCTATCCTGTGTGATACTGCCTGCTGAGCTATGTATCTAATATCCTATCCTGTGTGATACTGCCTGCTGAGCTGTATATCTAATCCTATCCTGTGTGATGCTGTCTGCTGAGCTGTGTATCTAATCTTATGTTGTGTGATACTGTCTGCTGAGCTGTGTATCTAATCCTATCCTGTGTGATACTGTCTGCTGAGCTGTGTATCTAATCCTATTCTTTGTAATACTGTCTGCTGAGCTGTGTATCTAATATCCTATCCTGTGTGATACTGTCTGCTGTGTATCTAATATCCTATTCTGTGAGATACTGCGTTCCACCATGCGTTCCACTGCGGCTCTGGACTTCCGGTCATGTGACTTACACATCCGGTGTACCATCGCCGTTCAGTTGCTGCCGCCGCTCCACTTGTCCTATGGTCCTCTGCTGTGACTCAAAACTTTGTCATGTATCATTTGCTTCATTCATGTATAATAATAGTTATTGTGACAATCATATATTTCCACAATCCACACCAGTTGATCATGTGACATGCACTTCCGGTTTCCGGCCACAAACGGCCCAATACACTTTTTGACTGCTCACAATACCCTGCTGCACAGGTAAATTACATTTTTACCTCATTTGTTATCCTATATAATATGCCCCAACATATGGCTCCTTACCCCTGAGGAAGCTGGATTGCTCCGGCGATACGCGTTGAGTGCTTTCTCATTTTTACAGGTCCACTATACCAGTCTATTTAGGTTTGACTCTCTTACTCAGACTTAATTTTGGTTTGCTTGTATTTTCAGTGGTCTTACCTTATCCCACATTTGCTCTATACTGTATATTGAACGTTTACGTGCTGGCTTATAATATTTATGCTTATTTGTGGCATTTTAGTGGACCTGTATGTGTCGGTTATATCTAACTTATTGTACACCGCACTTTGTCTTAATTGTATACAATTTTTTAATCTGTATTTGGTGGTGTGTCTAATAAACTTTATATTTTTGATATTGATGGATTGTCGGATGTGTATATATGGGGTGGTTCTCATGACTCTTTCTTGGGTCAGATGATATTATCCTATTCTGTGTGATACTGCATGCTGAGCTGTTTATCCAATCCTGTCATGTGTGATACTGCCTGCTGAGCTGTGTATCTAATCCTATCCTGTGTGATACTGTCTGCTGAGCATCTAATGTCCTAGCCTGTGTGATACTGTCTGCTGAGCTGTGTATCTAATCCTATCATGTGTGATACTGTCTGCTTAGCTGTGTATCTAATCCTATCCTGTGTGATGCTGTCTGCTGAGCTGTGTATCTAATCTTATGTTGTGTGATACTGTCTGCTAAGCTGTGTATCTAATCCTATCCTGTGTGATACTGCCTGCTGAGCTGTGTATCTAATCCTATCCTGTGTGATACTGTCTGCTGAGCTGTGTATCTAATCCTATCCTTTGCAATACTGTCTGCTGAGCTGTGTATCTAATCCTATCCTTTGTATCTAATCCTATCCTGTGTGATACTGTCTGCTGAGCTGTGTATCTAATCCTATCCTTTGTAATACTGTCTGCTGAGCTGTGTATCTAATATCCTATCCTGTGTGATACTGTCTGCTGTGTATCTAATATCCTATTCTGTGTGATACTGCCTGCTGAACTGTGTATCTAATCATCATATCCTGTGTGATACTGTCTGCTGAGCTGTGTATCTAATATCCAATACTGTGTGATACTGCCTGCTGAGCTGTGTATCTAATACTGTCATGTGTGATACTGTCTGCTGAGCTGTGTATCTAATCCTATCCTGTGTGATGCTGTCTGCTGAACTGTGTATCTAATCATCATATCCTGTGTGATACTGTCTGCTGAGCTGTGTATCTAATATCCAATACTGTGTGATACTGTCTGCTGAGCTGTGTATCTAATCCTGTCATGTGTGATACTATCTGCTGAGCTGTGTATCTAATATTCTATCCTGTGTGATACTGCCTGCTGAGCTGTGTATCTAATCCTGTCATGTGTGATACTGTCTTCTGAGCTGTGTATCTAATCATATCCTGTGTGATGCTGTCTGCTGAGCTGTGTATCTAATCCTGTCATGTGTGATACTGTCTGCTGAGCTGTGTATCTAATATTCTATCCTGTGTGATACTGTCTGCTGAGCTGTGTATCTAATCCTGTCATGTGTGACACTGTCTGCCGAGCTGTGTATCTAATCCTATCTTGTGTGATACTGTCTGCTGAGCTGTGTATCTAATCCTATCCTGTGTGATACTGTCTGCTGAGCTGTATATCTAATCCGATCCTGTGTGATACTGTCTGCTGAGCTGTGTATCTAATCCTATTCTGTGTGATACTGTCTGCTGAGCTGTATATCTAATCCTATCCTGTGTGATACTGTCTGCTGAGCTGTGTATCTAATCCTTTCTGAGCTGTGTATCTAATCCTATCCTGTGTTATACTGTCTGCTGAGCTATATATCTAATCCTATCCTGTGTGATACTGTCTGCTGAGCTGTGTATCTAATCCTATTCTGTGTGATACTGTCTGCTGAGCTGTGTATCTAATCCTATCCTGTGTGATACTGCCTGCTGAGCTGTGTATCTAATCATATCCTGTGTGATACTGCCTGCTGAGCTGTGTATCTAATCATATCTTGTGTTATACTGTCTGCTGAGCTGTGTATCTAATCCTGTCATGTGTGATACTGTCTTCTGAGCTGTGTATCTAATCATATCCTGTGTGATGCTGTCTGCTGAGCTGTGTATCTAATCCTGTCATGTGTGATACTGTCTGCTGAGCTGTGTATCTAATATTCTATCCTGTGTGATACTGTCTGCTGAGCTGTGTATCTAATCCTGTCATGTGTGACACTGTCTGCCGAGCTGTGTATCTAATCCTATCTTGTGTGATACTGTCTGCTGAGCTGTGTATCTAATCCTATCCTGTGTGATACTGTCTGCTGAGCTGTATATCTAATCCGATCCTGTGTGATACTGTCTGCTGAGCTGTGTATCTAATCCTTTCTGAGCTGTGTATCTAATCCTATCCTGTGTTATACTGTCTGCTGAGCTATATATCTAATCCTATCCTGTGTGATACTGTCTGCTGAGCTGTGTATCTAATACTATTCTGTGTGATACTGTCTGCTGAGCTGTGTATCTAATCCTATCCTGTGTGATATTGTCCGCTGAGCTGTGTATCTAATCCTATCCTGTGTGATACTGTCTGCTGAGCTGTGTAACTAATCATATCCTGTTTAATACTGTCTGCTGAGCTGTGTATCTAATCCTTTCCTGTGTGATACTGTCTGCTGATCTGTGTATCTAATCCTATCCTGTGTGATACTGTCTGCTGAGCTGTGTATCTAATCCTATCCTGTGTGATACTGTCTGCTGAGCTGTGTATCTAATCCTATCCTGTGTGATATTGTCCGCTGAGCTGTGTATCTAATCATATCTTGTGTTATACTGCCTGCTGAGCTGTGTAACTAATCATATCCTGTTTAATACTGTCTGCTGAGCTGTGTATCTAATCCTTTCCTGTGTGATACTGTCTGCTGATCTGTGTATCTAATCCTATCCTGTGTGATACTGTCTGCTGAGCTGTGTATCTAATCCTATCCTGTGTGATATTGTCCGCTGAGCTGTGTATCTAATCATATCTTGTGTTATACTGCCTGCTGAGCTGTGTAACTAATCATATCCTGTTTAATACTGTCTGCTGAGCTGTGTATCTAATCCTTTCCTGTGTGATACTGTCTGCTGATCTGTGTATCTAATCCTATCCTGTGTGATACTGTCTGCTGAGCTGTGTATCTAATCCTATCCTGTGTGATACTGTCTGCTGAGCTGTGTATCTAATCATATCCTGGTTGATACTGTCTGCTGAGCTGTGTATCTAATCCTACCCTGTGTGATACTGTCTGCTGTGTATCTAAGTCTTTTGTGTGATACTGTCTGCTGAGCTGTGCATGTCGTCGTGTAGCCCTAGCCTAAAGCTGACTTACAGAAGTGTAGAAAAATGGCTGGGTTGTTATGGAAACCTGGAATAAAACTGTGTGTATGTTGAGACTAAAGGCCTGCGAGCTTCTATTGGTTGATAAGGTGACCGTGTGCATGGCAGTTGGGGGCTTGTATTGGCTAATGCAGATAATTTTGGGGGAATATCTCAGGAAAGGTACGTCCCAGAGAGCTGAGACCCAGTCTAAAACCTTCCCGGAAACCTGATGTACCCGTGTGTCACATTTGGTGAAGATCGGTCCAGTCGTTAGGTCGAGCATAAAGAACAGACAGACAGATGTCCAGACAGAAACTCATTTTTATATACACTGAACAAAAATATAAACACAACACTTTCGGTTTTTCTCCCATTTTGCATGAGCTGAACTCAAAGATCTGAAACATTTTCTACATACACAAAAGACCCATTACTCTCAAATATTGTTCACAAATCGGTCTAAATCTGTGTTAGTGAGCGCTTCTCCTTTGCCGAGATAATCCATCCCACCTCACAGGTGTGGCATATCAAGGTGCTGATTAGACAGCATGAATATTGCACAGGTGTGCCTTAGACTGCCCACAATAAAAGGAAACGCTGAAATGTGCACAGTTTTGCCTTACTAGGGGGGGGAGAGAACCAGTCAGTATCTGATGTGGCCACCATTTGCCTCACGCAGTGCAACACATCTCCGTCACATAGAGTTGATCAGGTTGTTGATTGTGGCCTGTGGAATGTTGGTCCACTCCTCTTCAATAGCTGTGCCCGTAGAGAATGAATGGGTCCACACCCGTTCCGCAATTTAGCAGATCCGGTGCAGACCCATTCATTTTCAATGGGCCGGAAAAGATGCGGACAGCACACAGTTCCGCAACTTCCGTTCCGCGGCCCAACAAAAAAGTAGAACATGTCCTACTCTTGTTCGCAGACACGGACAAGAAAAGGAATTTATATTATAGTGCCGGCCATGTGCGGTCCGCAAAATGGGGATCGCACATGGCCGGTGTCCGTGTTTTGCGGATCCGCAATTTGCAGACCGCAAAACACTTGTGGATGTGTGAATGGACCCTTAAAATGTTTTTAAATACGCAGATAGAAATACCGTACTCATTAATCAAAGTCTCGCGCAACTTTGGCTGAGATGAATTTTGGCTATACGGAGCACATGCGTTCAGTTCCGAGGTAGGAAGCAGAGTTTGGTTCCAAGTTTTTAAGTCGTTTTCCACTTTAAAAATCAACTACCGAAGTTATTAGACAATGTCTTGTGCGACTTCACGAATAACGGACTTCAAGCTCATCAGAGCCTATACATTTTAATACTGTACGGAGATAGATCTCCGTACAGCATGAATCTGAAGTTTTGAATAAAGCGACTTAGCATACAAAGCTCACTTTGCTCAACACTAATTTTACCATTAAAGTTTTTTACCAAATCGACTTTGGATCTGTGACTAGATCTGTGACTAGTCCTCATTATCACATTAGCGGAGTAGAAGTCCCAGCACCCCCACCAATCAGCTGTTTCAGGGAGCCGCTGCACTCACCGAAGGTCTGGAGAGAGAGATGCAGGCTCCTGGCAGCTTTCCAAAGACAGCGCCATACATCGTACAGTGGCAGTGCTTGGTATTGCAGCTCAGCTAAATTAACTTGAATGGGGCTGAGCTGCTCCTAGGCCATGTGACCGATGTACAGTGATGTCACTGACCTAGGAAGAGGCTGCGGTGCTCGAGACCTCTTCTAATAGCTGATCAGTGGGGGTCCAGGTACCCCCAGATCTGATACTGCTGACCTATCCTGAGGATGAGTCATAAATATCTGTTCCTGGATAACTCCTTTAAAGGGGTTGTGCCACCATTATATGTTATTTTAATATAATTCAGCATGGAAAATTAGTTAATTTTGTAATTAATTTTGTTACAAAAATGATAAAGTTGTGAGATAGTCTCTATACTTCATTATAATGGTGCCCCCTGGTGTTCAATCTGTATAGTAAGGTGCATGTCTACCTTCTGAATTGGTCGCACATGCACAGTTCCATCCTTCAGGGAGAAGGATAGGGAGAAAGTTGTTGCAGAAAGGACACACCCCCGAGAAAGGACACACCCTCTGAGAAAGGACACACCCCCTGAGAAAGGACACACCCCCTGAGAAAGGACACACACCCTGAGAAAGGACACACACCCTGAAAGGACACACACCCTGAGAAAGGACACCCCCCCAAGAAAGGACACACCCCCTGAGAAAGGACACACCCTCTGAGAAAGGACACACCCTCTGAGCTACCAGCCTAATCAAACTATAACATTGCAATTGGAGCAATGAATGGGGAGATCTCTGCCCCCATGTGAGGTACAGGGCTGTTAGAAAGAGATTGTGATGTACTATATGATGTTCAAGTTTTTTACATTAGTCATGGAATAACTCCTTTAAAGAAGACCTCTCACCTCTCCTCACATGTCTGTTTTACTTGTACCCCCCACCATACAATACTAATTATTGAGCGTTTATTTCCATTACTCTTTGTTGGGCCATTCCTCTGTTATTCCTACTACAAGTTTATAAAGTTACTACCAGTTGGGGGAGGTGTCTCTGCACAGTGTGCCACTGTCCAATCAGGACTGCCAGTATAAGACTGTGCAGGGACACCCCCCCCCCCCCCAACTGGTAATGCCCAGTTGTATAATTATGCATAAAGGTCTAGCAGTAATAATATATAATATTCCCTCTTGCACACGAACATTGTGCATCAGTTCCATGCATTGGGGACAGCAATTTGCAGCGGCCGGGACGGATCGAGACCCATTCAACTACAATAGGTGCGTGATCCGCACCGCAAAAAAATAGAACAAGTAAAAAATGTTTGCGGTGCGGACAGAAACACCATGGAAGCACTCCGTAGGGCTTTCGTGGGGTTCCGATCCGTGCTTCCGTTCTGCATCTCCATCATTTCACTTGAACGGGTCCGCATCCGGGATGCGGAGTGCACGCGGGCTGATGCCCATATATTGCGGACAAGCCGTATGTGGGCCGCAATACAGCCACGTTCGTGTGCAAGAGGCCTAATAATGATAAGAAAAGATGTTCCCAATTTGGTATCACACGGGGAATTCAAGTAGTTAGTAAAACGTAGAAGTCGGGAGAGGCGACAGGTCCGCTAAAGATAAATTATCACAGCGATTGTTGTTTCTTAACAAAAAAAAAAGCAAAAAAAAATCTGCAATGTGAAAGAAGTAAAACAGCTAAAAATAACTGCTCCCGGCCACACGACGTGTGAAATCAGAATGCTCCCGAAGTAATTAGCAGCGCAACGCAAACACCGAGGACGCGTCCGCCTCAACGCGATGAAACAACTTCCACAGGTATTGTTCAAAGCGCAGCAGTAATGAGGCGACAGGTCTGATAAAATGTTCCGTGAGCCCCTCTGACTAATGAAGGAGAGGACGGCTTTTATCTCACACGAGATTACACCGTCACCGCTGCCCCCCGGCAGTCTCCAGGCGAGAACCTTCTCATCTAAAGTCGGAACATCAACGGCAGATCATAATCAAGCATATGTAGCAGAGCTGAATTCATTATTTAACCCAACTGGAGTGTGATTAAGAAGAGTCATCAACCAGCCAACCAGTCTGACGAGTCACATGACAAACTCAGCTCTGCTGCATCTAAAAATAAGAGATCACGGTTCCTGTCGGATGCCTTTTATTAAAGGACTCCTCTATGTGTATTATTAGAAGCGATACTTTATCTGTGGATAATGGATGAAGCTATAGCATCCCCGCAGTCACTGCATTTCTAGTTTACTACCTATATTAACCCTTAACAGGCTGCACTTTTAGCTTTCTATGCACCAATGCTCAATAAAAAGTAAGTAGGTGCAGGAGCTGAACAAGTCATTTAACTCTCTGGCTGCTAATATATGGTGATAATGCTGTAAAATAGTGTTACTCCGGTGTAGTCAGTGCCACCTGACAAACTCATCGCTGCTGCGTCCGCAAACCAAACTCTGCTAAATAAGATATTTTTTTTACAAGACAACGCATACAAACTAGAGAAAACTTTGTCAAGTCAGAAAAACACAAAGCAGCAAAAAAGTTTGCCGAAGAGGATGTCTCCCTTACCTTCTGTACCCGCATCGATCAGCCCAAACTGCTCCAACAATTTGACAAAGAGAACGATGACGATGAGTACGGCTATCATCTCAAGACCTTCCAAGTTCATGGCGAGCTAGGTCATGGTCTGACCACAGCCAGCTAGTTCACCTCTCTGCTCCCTGGCTTTCTTTGTCAAGCCATTAAACTCCACTAAGAGGACTACTGCCAGTCACTGACGAGAGCGAGGGAGCGAGAGAGAGAGAGAGAGAGAGAGAGGGAGAGTCTGTGTGCACACAGTGCCGCCTGTCTATGCTCGCAGTGGCCAGAAGTGGCAGACGGATAAACCCAGGCCTGTCAGGATTTACCCGTATGCTCATTATCACGCTTACACAGAAAGACAGCCGTGCATTGAAGAATGTGACGACCACCCAAGGACCCGGGAGGTCACACAAGCAAACGTCCTCGCTAAAAAGTGACGCCGACAGACTGACAGGAAAACACCTGGGAGATTTTTTTCTTTTTCTTTTTCCCCATTTTTCTTCATTCGCGTGTGTTACGGTTGGAAGTGCCGAGGATTGGCAGTTCCCTTGGTAACCACGTCTAACATCTAAAAGGAAATCTAGGTTCCGTACTTAGGTAAAGCAAGGCTCGTCGCCTAACGGTTAAAGGCACTGACATTGACAGACCCCCGTGACCTTAGTGATGCTGCGTCTGGATCCGGAATTCTTTTCTTTTTACTGGACAAATTATCTAACAATCAGGGACAGACAAAAAGAATTTACGGACAAGTTAGAAAACCATAACGAATGATAAAGATTATTGGGGTCATTTATCAAACTGGTGTAAAGTAGAACTGGCTTAGTTGCCCCTAGCAACCAATGAGATTCCACCTTTCATTTTCCAAAGGAGCTGTGAAAAATGAAAGGTGGGATCTGATTGGTTGCTAGGGGCAACTAAACTAGTTCTACTTTACACCAGTTTGATAAATCTCCCCATATAAATAGTATAAGGCCTCTTTCACACGACTGTATGGCTTTTTTTTGTGTTTTGCGGGCCGTTTTTTCCAGATCCGTTGTTCCGTTTTTTGTTTCCCTTGTGTTTCTGTTTCTGTTTCTTTTTTTTCCGTTCCGTTTTTCTGTGTGGCGTATACAGTAGTTACATTGAAAAAATTAGGCTGGGCATAACATTTTCAATAGATGGTTCCGCAAAAAACAGAACGGATACGGAACATTTCCATATGTGTTCAGTTTTTTTTTTTGCGGACCCATTGATTTGAATGGAGCCGCGGAACGTGATTTGTGGGCAATAATAAGACATGTTCTATCTTTCAACGGAACATAAAAATGGAAATACGGAAACGGAATGCATACGGAGTACATTCCGTTTTTTTTGCGGAACCATTGAAATGAATGGTTCCGTATACAGACCGTATACAGAACGCAAAAAACGGCCCGTAAACAGGAAAAAAAAAACGGTCGTGTGAAAGAGGCCTAAGGCCTAGTTCACATGAACGTATGGCTTTTATAGTTTTTTGCGGTCCGTTTTTCACAGATCTGTTGTTCCATTTTTTTGCTCCGTGTGTTTCCGTTCACTTTTTCCGTTCCGTTTTTCAGTATGGCATACACAGTATACAGTAATTACATTAAAAAAATTGGGCTGGGCATAACATTTTCAATACATGGTTCCGCAAAAACGGAACGGATACGGAAGACATACGGATGCATTTCCGTATGTGTTCCTTTTTTTTTTGCAGACCCATTGACTTGAATGGAGCCACTGAACGTGATTTGCGGGCAATAATAGGACATGTTCTAGCTTTCAACGGAACGTAAAAACGGAAATACGGAAACGGAATTCTTACGGAACACATTCCGTTTTTTATGCGGAACCATTGATATGAATGGTTCCGTATACGGACCGTATACGGAACACAAAAAAACGGCCCGTACACTCGCAAAAAAAACGATCGTATGAACTAGACCTAAGTCTACAGATCAATTAACGGATGAGAAATCATTACCAGCATTAACTGCAAACTGTGAAAGGATAATAATGACCACTAAAATAACCTGCACACATATCACCAGACCCAGTATAATCGTACGCGCGTCTAATTTAGGCCTCTTTCACACTTGCGTTGTCCGGATCCGGCGTGTACTCCACTTGCCGGAATTACACGCCGAATCCGTAAAAACGCAAGTGTACTGAAAGCATTTGAAGACGGATCCGTCTTCAAAATGCTTTCAGTGTTACTATGGCAGCCAGGACGCTATTAAAGTCCTGGTTGCCATAGTAGTAGTGGGGAGCGGGGGAGCGGTATACTTACCATCCGTGCGGCTCCCGGGGCGCTCCAGAATGACGTCAGAGCGCCCCGTGCGCATGGATGACGTGCCATGCGATCATGTGATCCATGCGCTTGGGGCGCCCTGACGTCACTCTGGAGCGCCCCGAGAGCCGCATGGACGGTAAGTATACTGCTCCCCCGCTCCCCGCTACACTTTACCATGGCTGCCAGGACTTTAGCGTCCCGGCAGCCATGGTAACCACTCTAAAAAAGCTAAACGACGTTTAGCTTAAGGCCGGATCCGGATCAATGCCTTTCAATGGGCATTCATTTCCGGATCCGGCCTTGCGGCAAGTCTTCAGGATTTTTGGCCGGAGCAAAAAGCGCAGCATGCTGCGGTATTTTCTCCGGCCAAAAAACGTTCCGTTCCGGAACTGAAGATATCCTGATGCATCCTGAACGGATTTCACTCCATTCAGAATGCATTCGGATAAAACTGATCAGGATTCTTCCGGCATAGAGCCCCGACGACGGAACTATATGCCGGAAGACAAAAACGCAGGTGTGAAAGAGCCCTTAGTCAAAGACACCGGAAAAAAGTCGCCTATTTTTGCAGACTGTCCAGGAATTTCTGGACGGTTGGCAACCCTGGTCTGGATGCCAGGTGTCGAAACCAAATGAAAGCCATGCTTGTCTCTCACTTCAGCAAATGGCATTTGTCATGTAGAGAAAGTTAAAGAGGACCTTTCACTTGTATAAACTATGTGAATGGAGTATGCTGCCATATAGAGCGGCGCCCGGGGATCTCACTGCACTTACTATTATCCCGCTCCGTTCTCCTGTTATAGGCTCCGGTACCTTTGCTCCTTAAGTTATAGTAGGCGGGTCTTCCCTTGTCCTGTGGGCGTCTCCTTCTCCTAGGCTGCAGCGCTGGCCAATCGCAGCGCACAGCTCACAGCCTGGGAGGTTTTTTTGCCCATGAAAAAAACATTCCTGGAGCATCTTTCCTTATAAGGCTGGGTTCACACGGGCGTGACGGATTGGCTCAGGATGCGTTCAGGGTACGTTCAGTGAAACTCGCACTATTTTGCAAGCAAGTTCAGTCCGTTTTGTCTGCGATTGCGTTTAGCTGTTCAGTTTTTTTCACGCGGGTGCAATGCGTTTTGATGCGTTTTTCACGCGCGTGATAAAAAACTGAAGGTTTACAAACAACATCTCTTAGCAACCATCAGTGAAAAACGCATCGCACCCGCACTTGCTTGCGGATGCAATGCGTTTTTAACGCCCTCATTCACGTGAAAAACACAGAATATAGAACATGCTGCGATTTTCACGCAACGCAGAACTGATGCGTGAAAAACAATGCTCATGTACACAGCCCCATTGAAATGAATGGGTCAGGATTCAGTGCGGGTGCAATGCGTTCACCTCACGCATTGCACCCGCGCGGAAATCACGCTCGTGTGAAAGGGACCTAACTCTATGTTGTGCCGTTCCTCTGTTATTCCTACAAGACATGAATACATTTACGACTGGGTTTTGGGAGTGTGTCCCTACATACTCTGACACTGTCCGATCCGTGTTGAAAGCATCATACTGTAGGGTTGTCAATGTATTGTGTGGGGTTTCGCTCTGGTAGACAGGATTAGCGGACGCAGTATAGAGGCAACAACAAGTTCTTTGGATCAAACAGTTTAGTGTTTTATTTACACTTTAGGCAAGTGACAAAACAAGCAGTCATAATCAAGCAAAAAGTCACCTTGCGGTGTTAGTAACATAGTAACATAGTACATAAGGCCGAAAAAAAGACATTTGTCCATCCAGTTCGGCCTGTCATCCTGCAAGTTGATCCAGAGGAAGGCAAAAAAAAACTGTGAGGTAGATGCCAATTTTCCCCACTTTAGGGGAATAAAAAATTCCTTCACGACTCGAATCAGGCAATCAGAATAACTCCCTCTAGTAGCTATAGCCTGTAATATTATTACACTCCAGAAATACATCCAGGCCCCTCTTGAATTCCTTTATTGTACTCACCATCACCACCTCCTCAGGCAGAGAGTTCCATAGTGTCACTGCTCTTACCGTAAAGAATCCTCTTCTATGTTTGTGTACAAACCTTCTTTCCTCCAGACGCAGAGGATGTCCCCTCGTCACAGTCACAGTCCTGGGGATAAATAGATGATGGGATAGATCTCTGTACTGACCCCTGATATATTCATACATATTAATTAGATCTCCCCTCAGTTGTCTTTTTTCTAAAGTGAATAACCCTAATTTTGATAATCTTTCAGGGTACTGTAGTTGCCCCATTCCGGTTATTACTTTAGTTGCCCTCCTCTGGACCTTCTCCAGCTCTGCTATGCCTGCTTTGTTCACTGGAGCCCAGAACTGTACACAGTGCTCCATGTGTGGTCTGACTTGTGATTTGTAAAGTGGTAGGACTATGTTCTCATCACGGGCATCTATGCCCCTTTTGATGCAACCCATTATCTTATTGGCCTTGGCAGCAGCTGCCTGACACTGGTTTTTGCAGCTTAGTTTGCTGTTTATTAAAATTCCTAGATCCTTTTCCATGTCAGTGTTACCGAGTGTTTTACCATTTAGTATGTACGGGGCAATATTCTAATTTCGTGATATTTTGCAAGGATTCGAGAATTTGTTATCTCCATTCATTATTTTCTTGATTGCGGAAATCGGCTATTGAAAAATTAGCAATAAAAATTTGCATTACGAAAATTTGCAATCAACACTGCAAGGTCAAATATATTGCAGCCTTCTCATTGGCCCACAAGCTAGAAGCAGGGAGGGATCATGTGTACTGATTAAAAAAAATCTTGAATATTCCAAATTCCGAATATATATCACTATATTCTAAATATTCGCAAATTCTCGAAGTGTCGATATTCGCAATAAAAATATGCAATTCAAATATTCGTGATCAACACTAGCTGATAGCAGCACCAATCTTTTTTCACACCAAACAGGTAGCAAGCCTTTATCCAGACACAAGGCTCCCAGATCCCAACACAGAGACCTCACTTCTGAGCCCAGCTGCCTATTTAAGGACAGCTAGTTGCTGCCAAAACCCGGACCAGCACTTAAAATCCTGTCCGGTATTTGACCTCACCTCACCTGGCTGCACATGCTGGGAGGAAAATACCTGTTTTCCCAGACAAGACCTCTCACTGTGTCACATACACCCCCCCCCCCCCTTCCCCTCTTTGTTCAACCCTGAGAGGTTGAACACACGCCAGACAGTGTACCCGGGACAGGGCATTCGCATTTCCCTGTAACAAGCCTGCCCTGTGTTCCACCGAAAACTTAAAGTTTTGTAGGGAGAGAAACCATCGGATGACCCCGGCATTTCTGCTCTTATCCTGGCTCATCCACTTGAGTGGTCAGTCACCAGGCAGAATTTTCTCCCCAATAAATAATAGCGGAGAGATTCTAGTGTCCACTTGATGGCCAGGCACTCTCTCTCCACTATACTGTACCAGGTCTGGGCTAGGGTGAGCTTACGGCTGAGGAAGACAACGGGATACTCCTCCCCGTTGACCTCCTGAGACAATACAGCACCAAGGCCTACTTCGGAGGCATTGGTTTGTTCTATAAACTCCCTTTTAAAGTCGACAGGGCCGACTTCAAAGCGGAGAAAGCCTCTTCCACCCGATCATCCCAGCGAACCATCATTGACTTGTGTCCCTTCAAGAGTCCTGTCAAGGGCGCGGCTAGAGTAGCAAAGTGGGAAACAAACCTAATGTAATAGCCCACCATTGCCAGGAATGACTTTATTTGCCTAGTGGTGACAGGTCGGAGCCAATTCCATATTGCCTCTATTTTGTTCACTTGGGGTTTAATGACTCTGCACCCAATGACATACCCCAGGTACTTAGTCTCTTCTAACCCTATCACACATTTAGCGGTTAGGCTAGCTTTCTGAAGGGAGTCCACTACAGCCTGCACTTTGGGTAGGTGACTTTCCCATTCGGTACTGTGGATGACAATATCATCCAGGTAAGCCAAAGCGTACCGACGATGTAGACAAAGCACGATGTCCATTAGTCGCTGAAAAGTGGCGGGGGCGCCATGCAGACCAAAGGGTAAGAGTAGACCTTATATTGATACAGCCCTTCAGGCATGATGAAGTCAGTTTACTCTTTAGCAGCCTCTGTTAAGGGCACCTGCTAGTACCCTTTTGTGAGGTCCAAAACAGAAAAATACCAGGCTTGTCCTAACCTCTCGGGATGAGCTCATCCACCCGGGGCATGGGATACGCATCGAATTTGGAAACCTCGTTAAAGGGAGTCTTTCACCTAATCTGAGCGTTTTAGACCGCTCAGATCAGGTTATAGACTCTTTAACCCTCATTACGATCATACCTTTGTCTTATGTGTCCCTCGCCCAGATAATGAAAATAATACTTTTTAAACTTATGCAAATTACCTTCTGAAGGTGCCCAGGGGCGGCATTACTGGGCGATGTGCCCAGAAAAACACACCTCCAGCCGGCGGACGTCACGAGCGGCACCAGAGGACGGCGGGCTGGGAACTGGCCCGCACCTGCGCACTGCTCTGCCCATTATGGGCAGATGAACACCTTTTCATATTGCGCATGCGCCGGCCAACTAGAGGCAGCCGGCCGGCGCATGCGCAATATGAAAGGACGTTCTTCTGCCCATAATGGGCAGAGCAGTGCGCAGGTGCGGGCCAGTTCCCAGCCCGCCGTCCTCTAGTGCCGCTCGTGACGTCCGCCGGCTGGAGGTGTGTTTTTCTGGGCACATCGCCCAGTAACGCCGCCCCTGGGCACCTTTAGAAGGTAATTTGCATAAGTTTAAAAAGTATTATTTTCATTATCTGGGCGAGGGACACATAAGACAAAGGTATGATCGTAATGAGGGTTAAAGAGTCTATAACCTGATCTGAGCGGTCTAAAACGCTCAGATTAGGTGAAAGACTCCCTTTAAGTTTTCGAAAGTCGTTAAAAAACCGCGACGTCCCATCCGCCTTGGGTATCAATACTATAGGACGGTACCACTCACTTTTTGACTCATCAATGACGTCTAGCTGCAACATTATCTGCACCTCCTCCGATATGGCTTGTCGCCGAGCCTCGGGTTCCCAGTATGGCTTTAATCAGACTTTTGCCAGAGCCTCAGTGACAATGTCATGCTGGATTATGGAAGTGCGTCCAGGGAGGTCCGAGAACACATCCGTGTTTCGACAAACAAACTCTCTGGCCTTCTGAGTCTGTTTAGAGGTGAGGCTGTTAGCAATTTTTACTGTACTTCTGTACAGGTTTCCCTATCTTTCCACGGTTTGAGTAAATTCACATGGTAAACCTGCACTGGCTTTCGCCGCCCTGGCTGGTGTACCTTGTAGTTTACATCTCCAATTTTCTCGAGTACCTCGTAGGGCCCCTGCCACCTAGCCAGGAACTTACTGTCCACGGTCGGCACCAGAACCAAAACACGATCACCCGGGTTAAAGATCCGGACCCGAGCCTGCCAATTATATACCAGACTCTGGGCTTGCTGAGCTGCCTCCATATGCTCCCTAACAAGAGGCAACACTGTCTCTATCCGATCTTCTATCTGGGTAACATACTCAATGACACTTTTATGTGGAGTGGGTTGTTGTTCCCACGCCTCTTTAGCCATGTCCAAGAGACCGCGAGGGTGTCTGCCATATAGCAGTTCGAAGGGGTGAGAACCCAGTAGAGGGGTACTTCTCGCACTGCGAACATGAGATAGGGTCCGAAGCTGTTTTATGTGCAGCAACTTACAGAGTTCCCTTATCACTTTGGACATAAAAGGGGTCCCTTGGTCAGTCAGAACCTCTTTAGGTAGTCCTACTCGGGAAAACATCTCCATTAATTCCTTAGTTATCAGTTATCAGACCGAGGTATGTCGCAGTGGCACCGCCTCCAGGTACCAAGTGGCGTAGTCTAGAATGACTAAGATGTGTTGATGCCCTCTGGCGGACTTCGGTACTGGGCCTATGAGGTCCATAACTATTCGATCAAACGGTACTTCGATAATCAGGACAGGTACTAGGGGACTACAGAAATGTGGCTGGTGGCTAGTTATCTGGCAGGTCGGGCAAAACTCTTCTACTCCTTTGAATATGCTGGGCCAGTAAAACCGCTGTAGAATACGATCCTGAGTTTTCTGCACCCGTAGGTGACCCCCGAGAACGTGTTGGTGGGCTAGATCTAACACAAGCTTGCGATAAGCCTTGGGGATCACCTGTTCAATAAGCTCACCCCGTAGTTGGTCTACCCGATACAACATATCCTGATGAACCACAAAACGGGGAAACACTGGCTCTGCCCCAGGTGGTTCACCATCTATTATTAACACATTTTCCCAGGCGCAGGATAGGGTTGATTCCTGACATTGGGCGGTACCAAAATTATCCCCGGACACATTGAGGTCTGCCAATTCAGGGCCCGGCGGCAAATCCTCCACGTCTCCCACCATCACACTTACCGGAGTTGTCTCCCCCTCTTCCACCAAAGTGACGGTCACTCCTACCGCTGGCCCTTCGGTCGCAGGTTCCCAGGGTTCTGGTCTCCCCTGTGAGCCAGGCTACTCTGCTAGGGTTACCCCTGTGTCATGGGTATCAGTCACTCTCATAGCAGGTCACAGTGCCGGGAAGCCTGGAAGTCTCTCCCTATTATGAGTTCATAATGTAGATTTGTGGCGACAGCCACCTCATGGGTGCATCTACCGGCCACCGTAGTTAGAGACACCAGTGCGGTGGGGTAGTCTTTTAGCCATAGTTAGTGTCCATGAGCTCAACCCGATGGGGACAGTCAGTCCTTACATGGCCAGGCTCCTGACACCGCCAGCAGACTATCGAAGCCAGGTTACATCCCGGGCGGGTTTTATCGGCTCAAATCTCCGGGCCTGGGGTGGAGATTTCCGGGGTTTGCCGACCCCCCTCCTGACAGAACCCTCCTAGTTTCCTGGTAGCTTCATAGCATTCCACCAGGTCCACCATCTCAAGGGCATTGCCAGGAGACACCTGACCGATCCAGTGCTGGAGAGGGAATGGCAAAGCCATCCAGAACATATCGGCTAACATACGATCCAGCATAACAGTGGGACTCAGCACGTCAGGCTGTAGCCATTTTTGCAAGAGGTGAAGTAAGTTATAATACTAGGGTCTTGCAGGATCAGCCGGTTTGAACCCCCACTGATGCACCCGCTAAGCCCGTACTAACACATTCATCCCTAGTCTTGCCAGAATCTCACCCTTGACTTTCTGGTAGTCGTCCGCTTGATCATCAGGCAAGTCGAAATGCACCCGCTGGGAATAGGATGTCAGGAACGGAGCGACAACCTCAGCCCACTGGTCACGGGGTAGCTTTTCCCTGATGTCCACTTTCTCGTACATCGCCAGGTAGGTTTCAATGTCGTCTGCGGGGGTAATCTTAGGAATTGCGGCACGGACTGCTTTCTGGGCATTGTCGACACTCAGGGTTGCTCCTGCTGTCTGCAAAGCCATCACATGTTGTAGCAGCAACTGGTTAGTCTTCTGCTGCTGCTTACAAGTTCTTTGGATCAAACAGTTCAGTGTTTTATTCACACTTTAGGTGACAAAACAAGCAGTCATAATCAAGCAAAAAGTCACCTTGCGGTGTTGGTGGTAATTCACACCATGCGGCAATTCTGCCTCAAAGAGGCCTTGCTGATAGCAGCACCAACCTGTTTTCATGCCAAACAGGAGCAAGCTTTCATCCAGACACAAGGCTCCCAGATCCTAACATAGAGACCTCGCTTCTGAGCCCAGCTGCCTATTTAAGGACAGCCAGGTGCTGCCAAAACCCAGACCGGCACTTAAAATATGGTCCGGTATTTGACCTCATCTGGCTGTAAATCAGTCCAGCAGCACATGCTGGGAGGAAAATACCTTTTTTCCCAGACAAAACCTCTCACTGTGTCACAATTAGTACAATTCTAGGATTAATAGAGGAACTACACAAATCAGAGTTGTAAGAAGCATTGCTCAAGGATTATTAAATTCAAAATACAAGGATTTACTAAACGAGACATGTCAGGAGTGGTGACAGATTCTCTTTAACCCTTTCTCGACATCTGCTGTACATGTATGGGAGATGCTAGGTCTTTAAACAAGAGAAGTGTTTTCCCAGCTTCCCACCACATTGTAGCTTGTAACACAGAAAATAAGCCAGAAAAATAAAAAAGCTATGGCTTCTGGAAGGCGGGAAGTAATAAAATGAAATAGAAAAAAAAAGGCTGCACCTGGCAACTCAGCAAGCACAGCGCCATACATTGTATAGTGGATGTGATTGGTATCGCAGCTCAGCCCCATTCACTTCAGTAGGGCTGAGCTGTTCCTAGGCCATGTGACCAATGAACGTGTTGTCAATGGTCAAGGACAAACTGGAAGAAGGCAGCGGCACCCCCACCGATCAGATACAGATGAGGATAAGTCATCAGTATTAAAATCTCAGAAAACCCCTTTAAGGTCTCATGCACACAACCGTTGTTTGCTGATGCCCATATTGCAGCCAGCAAACAGCAGGTCCACAATATTTGGGCACCAGCTGTTTGTGCACCGCATCACTGATGCGGACCCATTCACTTGAGTCCACAATCCGGAAGGTACGGTGCGAAACGGAGGCACAAAACTGTCCGTGCCTTTGCACCACAAAAAAGTAGTCAGATGCGGATCGCGGACCCTATTCAAGTGAATGAGTCCTGCGTCCGTATGAAGTGTTCCTACAGAGATTTCGCGTGGGATCTTCAATCATGATGGCGGTGGCTCTTTGAAAGCAAATGGATGAGGTGAGTATCGATTGGTTTTTTTAACAGGTATTTTAGTGAAAATTGATTTGGTACCACAAAGCATGAGGGAATTTGGCTTTGCGGTGAATCAAATTTACTCTGAAGTCCACTTTGTGAACTTCGATTCGCTCAACACTAATGGTAACTATGGGTCCATAAAGAAAAGCTGTGGATTTGGAGCTCCATATCGGAAAAAATATAGCTCCAATATGTATTTGGGACCAAATAGAATAAAAGTTATATTATAGGTATACTATTCTGCCATTAAAGGGGCTGATGGTATATCACTAGGATATGTCACCAATGTCAGATAAGTGCGGGTACTACCTCCCCTCTAGAACGGGACACCCACAGTAAACAAAAGCGCACCACACAAGCACGACCACCCTCCGAGTGCTGAAAATAGCTGAGCGTCGGCTCGGCTATATCCGGAACTCCAATGGGAGCTCCAGAAACAAACAAGCACATTGTACTTGGCTCTTTTCGGAAGTCCTATAGAAGTGAATGAAGAGCACATGTGCATGCGCAGTGCTCTCTCTTTCACTTTGGGATCCCGTTCTAGATATACAGGTAGGTGTAGCATTGGTGGCATATTCAAGACATATGCCACCAATGTGTGAGATGGGACAACCCCTTTACCCCTTCACCATTCAAAAGCATATAAAGTAAATCATTTAGCTATATTATATTATATTAGGTGCTAACCACTGCACTAGCCTAAACCTCCAGGGATGTTATATATTAACTCATAACCACCTAGAGCATTGGGGATATTACCATTAACCCTAATCATTATGCTAAACCAGCAGACACCAGATCCATGATCAGGACAATCGGGGAAGGACGTTCAGCGTGGACATAAAGTGGGAGGGTATACTGCTCCATATGTGTGTTTAGCTCAGTACCAGACCAGAAGATTGTGGTTACAGTGAGGTTTATCAGCAGTAGAGAATGTACAAGCCACAGTACTGCTGAAGAACACAGGCAAGTCACATCCATGGGACAGACATGCCTAAAAAAGGTACCATGGGGGGCATTTATCAACAGTACTGGTGCAAAAAATGGTTGCAAATTATGGCGAACGCCATACTTGCTCCATAATTTGCAAATTTTAAAGGTTCTCTTCACTTTTTAAAAATGGAAAGAAGCGGGGATTAGCGGGAGGAGTGGGGCTTTACAAGGCCCACCAGATTTTCTATTACTTATGCCAAAAACTGGCAGAAATTATAGCTAATATCCATTCCAGCCCCTAGCTGGCATAGACTTCAGTTTCTGGCACATGACTGCCAGAGATGCAACTAATTTGACTCTCTCTTTATAAATTAGGTGCATCTCACTCTGGCGCACAGGGATCAAGACTGGCATATGGGAATACTAGTCTTGCTAAATGTCCTTCCTAGTGCATTGTGTAAGCACATTATGGTTATCTAGTTATCCTCAGCTCAATCAAGAGTGATTGCTACCAATTTCAAAGGGATTTTCAGTGATTTTCAATCAATGGCTTATCATTAGGATACAGTCTCTTGTGATTGAAATGGTCACTTCATGCAAAAACAAAAAATTCATCCTTTGGCCAAAGTCATAGAGCTATACATGCTCCTGACGTTTTATCACCTGAAGGGTGCCATTACAGAGATCCTTTGATGTCTCCTACTAGGCCGCAGATGAAGCCAAATCTGTCCTGAACTGCCTCAGAGTCAGTGGCGTACATAGAGAAGTAAGGGCCCCATAGCAAGGATCAAACCAGGCCCCCCACACAGGACAGAAGGGTTTCTGCCTAAACCTTTTCAATGACCCTTGGGCCATTTTCCCCCTGCCTGATTTGCTAAAAGTTGTTCCTTTAGAGGGTCCTGACCAAGTTTCCACCTCTAGTAGAAAAGGAGATAATCCCAACTAAGACTGGGCCCCTTCTTGCCCTGGGCCCCATAGCAGTCGCATGGTCTGCCGCTATAGTAGTTACGTCCCTGCTCAGAGTGCATAGTTGCCAACTGTCCCAAATTTGACAGGACTGTCCCTGGTTTTCAGAGGCAGTCCTAGCAAATCTGTGCTGCTCTGGGCCGCAAATGGGTGTGGCTAATAATCTGGCTCGGTTTCTGGCCTTGGAGATAGCCACCACTTGGTACTAAAATGTGGAAAATATTTAGTAAAAGGAAATGAAAGGGAGCAGAAAGCATGGACAATGTCAAAGTACAGGGACCACATATAAATATCAAGTGATTGCTGTCAAGTAGTGCAGGTCCAAAGTGGCCCACTAGAGGATCCGATGGGCCCAGTCTCTGAAGCCATAGTGGTCTCAAAAGGTCCAAAAGAAAAATCTATTTTGGAGCTTCTTTTGGACCTAATCAGTAGCTACCAAGGTCCATTTTTTATTCAAATCTTATTGATGATATAGAAGTTGATGCTAGAAAATGATTTCCTCTGGTGGGTACAAGGAACCCCAGTCCGACACTGAACTGGTGTAAAGGAAAACTGGCTTAGTTGCCCATAGCTTAACCAATCAGATTTCACCCTTCATTTTCCAGAGGAGTGCTGAAAGATGGAATTTGATTGGTTGCAATGGACAACTAAGCCAGTTTTCCTTTACACCAATTTGATAAATCTCCCTCATATTGTTCATATTGTTGCTTTTAAGTGTCCTATTTTTCATGGAATTTTTACTAGGCAAGAACAAGTCTATGGAGCTTCTCTGTCTGTGAGTGGAGGGGACGGCGCTTGTAGACTTGTTCAGAGAGGGCTTTGACCAATTACGTTTATTGTTGCTAAGCAATACATATGTTTACTTAGAAGGCCAATCAGCTGACAGGATATAGAGAAAAATATGTTTCAAGATGGCTGGAGAAGAGTAATACCCCTAATGAATAATTACCAAGTCCCGGCCGCCCATCTAATATATAAAGCTGAGTGTGTGTATGTGTGTATGTGTATGTGTGTGTATGTCCGCTAAAATAATCTGCATTGTCGCATTTACAATCACAGAATTTGGCAAATAGGTATATCAGGTGCCCGGGAAGGCTTTAGACCGGGTCTCAGCTCTCTAGCACGTACCATTCCTGAGATATTCCCAAAAAATGCATTAACCAATAGAATCCTTGTCACATGACTTACATTAGCCAATAGAAGCCTGCAGGTCTTTCTCTTCATATCCCAACTGCCATACATACGGCCACATGTCCCGTATCAGCCAATAGAAGCTCGCAGGTCCTTAGTCTCCACATACACACAGTTTTCCACCAGGTTTCCATAACAACCCAGCCATTTTTCTTCATTGCTGCATTTTAGCTTTAAAGGGGCAGTGCGCTGTGGATGACACTGTTAAGGGAGCAGAGTGCTATAAAGGTCACAGTTCAAGCGGCAGGGGGTAGACGGCAAGATGGACTTAAAAACCCCACCCCCAGGTTCCGCTAAGCCACACCCCCGATCCAGTTAGGCCATGCCCCTTCCCACTCTGCAAAAAATGAAGGTAAAAATCCACCTCTGTCAGCTTCAGGGGTGGAGGAACGGTGACTTTCTCCCTGCAGCTCACACTCAGACAGCAGAGTGCTGTCTGAGTGTGGGTGGTAGTGTATGTTAGTGTATAGTGTAAAAAGTGATGTTATTATGCAAAAGTAGTAAAACATAACAAATTAATATTTTTTTTTTTCATCGCCATAGTCGTATCAACCTGCAAAATAAAGTTATTATATCATATATACCACATGGTGAACATCATGGGTGGTTTCTATTATGTAAGCTCCTCAAAGTGACATCAAACTTCGGCTACTTTCACACTGGCGTTTTGGCTTTCTGCTTGTGAGATCCGTTCAGGGCTCTCACACGCGGTCCAAAAGGGATCAGTTAGCATTCTAATGCATTCTGAATGAAAAAGGATCCGCTCAGAATGCATCAGTTTCCCTCCGTTCGCTCTCCATTCCGCTTTGGAGACAGACACTATAATGCTGCTTGCAGCATTTTGGTGTCCGTCTGATGAAACTGAGCCAAACTGACACAATCTGCACAATAGAAAATGGATCCGTCTTCTGTTGACTTTCAATGATGTTCAAGACGGATCCGTCTTGGCTATGGTAAAGATAATACAAACGGATCCGTTCTGAATGGATGCAGATGGTTGTACTATCTGAACGGATCCGTCTGTGCAGATCCATGAGGGATCCGCACCAAACGCGAGTGTGAAAGTAGCCTAAATTGGTTCTTTAAAAAGTGGATTTGGGAAATTTTCTTGAAAATGTTAAAAATTGCTTCTAAAATACTAAACCTTCTAAAGTCCTAAAAAAAAATAACATAACAAAAATGATGCCAACATAAAGTTGACATATGATGATTGTTAATTAATTATTTTATGTTGTGTCACTCTCTGTCTTAAAAGCAGGGAAGTTCAAATTTAGAAAACAGTGTTTCCAAATTCTTCCAAGTTTGGGATTTTCTTTTACCACTAACATGAAGTACAATGTGTTATGTCTCAGAGTAGCTTGGATGAGTAAAAGCGTTCCAAAGTTATTACCACATAAAGTGACACATGTCAGATTCACAAAATTAGGCTTGGTCAGGAAGAGGAGTAAATGTCCTGGTCCGGAAGTGGTTAATGGACATAAGAGGCTGTCCAGCATGGTAACATTTTTGCAAAGGGCTCAGAGTGGTTAAAAAAAATATTAGGATTGATATTCTTACTGATTCCCTTCATCTCCTAAACTGGAGCAGGAAGGAGAGAGCAAGGGGGCCTGGTAAGTGTCTGAAATGGAAAGGTGGGCAAACGGTGAGGGTAACTGTCGACCAATGAACCATTGTGTATATCATTGGTTGCTAAATAATCTACGGAACTGGTTCAAAATCTGAGCGCGCTCTGTACATGGCAGCTCCCGGTTGTGTTATACAGCCGAAACCAGACAGCATTTACAGGGTTGTGTTACTTCAGCAAATAGCATTTATCATGTAGAGGAAGTTAATACAAGGCACTTACTAATGTATTCTGATTGTCCATATTGCCTCCTTTGCTGGCTTCATTCATTTTTCCTTCAAGTTCTACACTGCTCATTTCCATGGGTATGACTACCCTGCAATCCGGCAGCGGTGGCTATGCTTGCACACTATAGGAAAAAGCGCCGGCCTCTCTGGTGGTTGGGACTGTGTTATCAAACATAGGTTAGAGCTATTTCCTATAGTGTGCAAGCATGACCACTACTGATTGATTGCAAGGTGGTCATAACCATGGAAACGAGCTATGTATAATGTGATGGAAAAATGAGTCAAGCCAGCAAAGAAGGTAATATGGACAATCACAATACATTAGTAAGGGCCCTGTATTAACTTCCTGTACATAATAAATGCTATTTTCTGAAGTGAGACCACCCCTTTAACCCCCTCAGCTCCAGCACCAGCCGTTTAACCCCTAGTGACAGCAGCATCTGAATGTTTTGACAGCGATTGCACGCTCCCTCTGTGTTCCAGTTGGCACCCCCTCAATGTATTTGTTGGGTGCTATTTTGATGCAATGGCATCTTTTGTAGGCCCCCAGGCTTGCATTTTCTGAACACCATATTTTTTCAATTTTTCTGCCAATCGTCTTTTGCAGGAGCTCGTTTTTTGCTGGAGGAGTTGACATTTTTATTGGTACAATTTTTGCGTACATATGATTTTTGATCATTCATTATTACACTTCATGAGGCAAGGTGGCCAAAAAATTGGTTGTTTTAGCACAGTTTTTATTTTTACAGTGTTCACCTTAGGGGTTAGGTCATGTGAAAATTTTATAGAGCAGATTGTTATGGACGTCGCAATACATAATATGTATACTTTTTCTTATTTATTTAACCACTTCAGCCCCGCTAGGTGAAACCCCCTTCATGACCAGAGCACTTTTTACACTTCGGCACTACACTCCTTTCACCGTTTATCGCTCGGTCATGCAACTTACCACCCAAATGAATTTTACCTCCTTTTCTTCTCACTAATCGAGCTTTCATTTGGTGGTATTTTTATGCTGCTGACATTTTTACTTTTTTTGTTATTAATCAAAATGTAATGATTTTTTTGCAAAAAAATGACATTTTTCACTTTCAGCTGTAAAATTTTGCAAAAAAAACGACATCCATATATACATTTTTCGCCAAATTTATTGTTCTACATGTCTTTGATAAAAAAAAAATGTTTGGGCAAAAAAAAAAATGGTTTGGGTAAAAGTTATAGCATTTACACACTATGGTACAAAAATGTGAATTTCCGCTTTTTGAAACGGCTCTGATTTTCTGAGCACCTGTCATGATTCCTGAGGTTCTACAATGCCCAAACAGTAGAAAAACCCCACAAATGACCCCATTTCGGAAAGTAGACACCCTAAGGTATTCGCTGATGGGCATAGTGAGTTCCTAGAATTTTTTATTTTTTGTCGCAAGTTAGTGGAATATGAGACTTTGTAAGGAAAAAAGAAAAATCATAATTTTCCGCTAACTTGTGACAAAAAATAAAAAATTCTAGGAACTCGCCATGCACCTCACGGAATACCTTGGGGTGTCTTCTTTCCAAAATGGGGTCACTTGTGGCGTAGTTATACTGCCCTGGCAATTTAGGGGCCCAAATGTGTAAGAAGTACTTTGCAATCAAAATCTGTAAAAAATAGCCTGTGAAATCCGAAAGGTGCTCTTTGGAATATGTGCCCCTTTGCCCACCTTGGCTGCAAAAAAGTGTCACACATCTGGTATCGCCGTACTCAGGAGAAGTTGGGGAATGTGTTTTGGGGTGTCATTTTACATATACCCATGCTGGGTGAGAGAAATATCTTGGCAAAAGATAACTTTTCCCATTTTTTTTATACAAAGTTGGCATTTGACCAAGATATTTTTCTCACCCAGCATGGGTATATGTAAAATGACACCCCAAAACACATTGCCCAACTTCTCCTGAGTACGGCAATACCAGATGTGTGACACTTTTTTGCAGCCTAGATGTGCAAAGGTGCCCAAATTCCTTTTAGGAGGGCATTTTTAGACATTTGGATCCCAGACTTCTTCTCACACTTTCGGGCCCCTAAAAAGCCAGGGCAGTATAAATACCCCACATGTGACCCCACTTTGGAAAGAAGACACCCCAAGGTATTCAATGAGGGGCCTGGCGAGTTCATAGAAATTTTATTTTTTTGCATAAGTTAGCGGAAATTGATTTTTTTTTTGTTTTTTTCTCACAAAGTCTCACTTTCCGCTAATTTAGGACAAAAATTTCAATCTTTCATGGACTCAATATGCCCCTCACGGAATACCTTGGGGTGTTTTCTTTCCGAAATGGGGTCACATGTGGGGTATTTATACTGCCCTGGCTTTTTAGGGGCCCTAAAGCGTGAGAAGAAGTCTGGAATATAAATGTCTAAAAATGTTTACGCATTTGGATTCCGTGAGGGGTATGGTGAGTTCATGTGAGATTTTATTTTTTGACACAAGTTAGTGGAATATGAGACTTTGTAAGAAAAAACAAAAACAAAAACAAACAAAAAATTTCCGCTAACTTGGGCCAAAAAAATGTCTGAATGGAGCCTGACAGGGGGGTGATCAATGACAGGGGGGTGATCAATGACAGGGGGGTGATCAATGACAGGGGGGTGATCACCCATATAGACTCCCTGATCACCCCCCTGTCACTGATCACCCCCCTGGTAAGGCTCCATTCAGACGTCCGTATGATTTTTACGGATCCATGGATACATGGATCGGATCCGCAAAACACATGCGGACGTCTGAATGGAGCCTTACAGGGGGGTTATCAATGACAGGGGGTGATCAGGGTGATCACCCCCCTGTCACTGATCACCCCCCCTGTAAGGCTCCATTCAGACGTCCGTATGATTTTTACGGATACATGGATACATGGATCGGATCCGCAAAACACATGCGGACGTCTGAATGGAGCCTTACAGGGGGGGTGATCAATGACAGAGGGGTGATCACCCATATAGACTCCCTGATCACCCCCCTGTAAGGCTCCATTCAGACGTCCGTATGATTTTTTACGGATCCACGGATACATGGATCGGATCTGCAAAACACATGCGGACGTCTGAATGGAGCCTTACAGGGGGGGGGGGTGATCAATGACAGAGGGGTGATCACCCATATAGACTCCCTGATCACCCCCCTGTAAGGCTCCATTTAGACGTCCGTATGATTTTTTACGGATCCACGGATGCATGGATCGGATCCGCAAAACACATGCGGACGTCTGAATGGAGCCTTACAGGGGGGTGATCAATGACAGAGGGGTGATCAATGACAGGGAAGTGATCAGGAAGTCTATATGCGTGATCACCCACTTGTCATTGATCACCCCCCTGTAAGGCTCCATTCAGACGTCCGTATGCGTTTTGCGGATCCGATCCATGTATCAGTGGATCCGTAAAAATCATGCGGATGTCTGAATGGAGCCTTACAGGGGGGTGATCAATGACAGAGGGGTGATCAATGACAGGGAAGTGATCAGGAAGTCTATATGCGTGATCACCCACTTGTCATTGATCACCCCCCTGTAAGGCTCCATTCAGACGTCCGTATGCGTTTTGCGGATCCGATCCATGTATCAGTGGATCCGTAAAAATCATGCGGATGTCTGAATAGAGCCTTACAGGGGGGTGATCAATGACAGAGGGGTGATCAATGACAGGGAAGTGATCAGGAAGTCTATATGCGTGATCACCCACTTGTCATTGATCACCCCCCTGTAAGGCTCCATTCAGACGTCCGTATGCGTTTTGCGGATCCGATCCATGTATCCGTGGATCCGTAAAAATCATACGGACGTCTGAACGGAGCCTGACAGGGGGGTGATCAATGACAGGGGGGTGATCAATGACAGGGGGGTGATCAGGGAGTTTATATGGGGTGATCATGGGTGATCAGGGGTTTATAAGGGGTTAATAAGTGACGGGGGGGGGGGGGGGGTGTAGTGTAGTGTGGTGTTTGGTGCGACTGTACTGAGCTACCTGAGTCCTCTGGTGGTCGATCCTAACAAAAGGGACCACCAGAGGACCAGGTAGCAGGTATATTAGACGCTGTTATCAAAACAGCGTCTAATATACCTGTTAGGGGTTAAAAAAATCAGATCTCCAGCCTGCCAGCGAACGATCGCCGCTGGCATGCTGGAGATCCACTCGCTTACCTTCCGTTCCTGTGAGCGCGCGCGCCTATGTGCGCGCGTTCACAGGAAATCTCGCGTCTCGCGAGATGACGCATATATGCGTGACTGTGCGCAGGGCTGCCACCTCCGGACCGCACATCTGCGTTAGGCGGTCCGGAGGTGGTTAAGTTTTACACAATAATAGCATTTTTGAAACAAAAAAAATGTTTTAGTGTCTCCATAGTCTGAGAACCATAGCTATTTTTATTTTTTGACCGATTCTCTTCGGTAGGGTCTCATTTTTGCAAAAGGAGGTGGCGGTCTGATTGGTATTTTGGGGGGCATACACCTTTTTGATCACTTGCTGTTCCAACTTTTTGATCACTTGGAGTTGCACTTTTTGTGATGTAAGGTGAGAAAAATCACTTTTTTTGACACAGTTTTTATTTTTATTTTTTATGGTGTTTATTGCACGGGTGGATCATGTGAAATATTTATAGAGCTGGTTGTTACGGATGCGGAAATACCAAATATGTCAATTTTATTTTTCTATTTAACATTTTTTTTATATTACTTAATTGGGGATTTTTTTTTTTTTTAATGTAAAACACTTTCTTTTTTTATTCTTTATTTTACACTTTGCATCCCCCATAAGGTCATACAAGACCTCTGGGAGACATTTAACTTCACTTTTATTTTATTTTTTCACTATTGATTTCTCCTGTAACTGGGGCTGACATAGTAGTCCCAGTTCAGGGCAAATACAGCCCCCAGAGAGGCTGTACAGCAGAATACAGCGCTGTACAGCCTCAGTGCAGGGCTGATCGAGGTCGGTGGAAGACCCGACCGCTTCTGCACTCCCCCCGGCCCCGGCGCTCACATGACCACTGGGCCGGGATAGGAAGTGCATAGCTGATCTGTATACACAGCGCTCATTGAGCTCTGTGTATACAGCGATCTAGAAGGCAGGGATACCTGGGAACTTCAACATATAAGTGCAACGCTGAACGGTGAATATGTTTTTCTTTTGCCACTAATACACGGCAGACAGGGCTTTAGAATATCTAACTGCCCTGCTGAATGGCAATTAGGCCCTAAATGCGATTCGTTACCATGAAGTGTGAGGAAATTCGGCTTCGGTGCGAATCAAATTTTTCCTGAAATTCGGATTGAATTCCACTTTGTCAGCTTCGATTCGCTCATCTCTAGTATTAATGATTTGATGATGTCATGTATATGAATAATAATGCATTGATTTGTCATTGATTTGAATGTACTGCAGCATTTTAAGCTATGTTAATAATATGCCTTTGTCATCCTGGATATAAAAATCTATTGTTTGAGTGGACATTTTTTTTACCAATCCATACAAGACTATTCTATGTCCCGAGTTTCATTAGTCTGTTTAAACTGTGTTAAAGAGGACCTTTCACCTAAAAAAAAAAATGTAAACTAAGACCATAGCTTTACTTACATGCCCCCATGAAGTGTTGATCGTTTTTTCTTTTTTCAAACTGTGCCCCCGTTTGTCCGCTATGCCCCCCCGGAATAATTCCCGCCGTCTATGCTAATGAGCCAGCCTCAAATGGGCTGGCTTTAAAAGTTCTCCTCGGCGTGCCTTCTCTCTTCTCCCTGGCACGGAGCGCATCCAATCAGCGCGCTCCGCTCTTAGCCGGATAGACGAAATCGCTCCAGTTCTCTGAAGTCTCGCGAGAACTGGAGCGTCTTCTCCCTGGCTAAGAGCGGAGCGCGCTGATTGGATGCGCTCCGTGCCAGGGAGAAGAGAGAAGGCACGCCGAGGAGAACTTTTAAAGCCAGCCCATTTGAGGCTGGCTCATTAGCATAGACGGCGGGAATTATTCCGGGGGGGCATAGCGGACAAACGGGGGCACAGTTTGAAAAAAGAAAAAACGATCAACACTTCATGGGGGCATGTAAGTAAAGCTATGGTCTTAGTTTACATTTTTTTTTTAGGTGAAAGGTCCTCTTTAATGTTGAATGTATATGTGTTCCTGTGATTCTGGTCCTTTAAGGCAGCAGATATTGTAATATGAAGCTGGAGTGGCCGGTGAAGGCGCTGGGTTAGGTGCATGTGATTAGCGTGAGGGATACATAGTGTCAGGGCAGAGTTATTACACAGCCACAATGTTTCTCAATAAGCCGTAGCGTGTTCAAATGGTATACAAAACCTTTGGGCAATTGTTACAAGTGTGTCACCTGTCAAATAAACAGGCTTCGCACAAACGGTGGGCAAGTATTTACCCCCACCAATTGCCAACACACGTCAGGCTTCTTAAAATAGTTGAATCTGTGTGTGGCTGTGAATTATACAGACCATACGCAGCTAGACTACGAAGTGTATGTGGCCGCCCTCAAGGTGTCAAAAAATAAACCCACACTCTCACGGACCGCATATAGCCTCAGCAAACAGTGGGGTTTGATATACCCCTAAAATCATTTTGTGGTGGATCAATTCACATAAGGAGAAAATCTGCAGAGGTCACAGGGGTAAACAGTACCTGTGCTCAAGTGCAGTCTGATTAGATACCACAAGTCCCTCAGTTGCCGCTAGCAACCACTAGCAGCTACTAAAATACTCAACCTCACTGTTACTGATAATTTTAAGATATAGTTTTTCTTTTCACTTTTGTAGTTTTAATTGATTTACAATAAAGATATTTAATTAAAATTTTGTCACATTATTAAGTAGAGACCCCTAAAGGGATTTTTTCCCGGTCTACTGACCGTTTAGTTTATTGATTTAAATATCCTGAGGGTCTCTAAGAGGGCCCCCAATAAGATGTATGATGCTGGAGTGACACGCCCCTATGATGGCAGCCTGCCTGTTTGCAGACAGTGTGAGAAGAGAAGCAGGGAGCAGCAGCCATCTTGGCAAGAGAAAAGAGAGGCGTCTGTGCTGTATTGAGAGTGTGTGGAGATATTAGAGGACTTTCCTGTGCGGCCAAGCTGTATGTAATTTAGTCCAGAGGCGGAATGAGTATAAAGAGACAGTACGTTTAGGGGAGCCACGCTGAAAAGACTGCTCAGTGGCTAATCAAGGAAACTGACATTGTGGCTGTGTATATTGCCACCAAAGTTAGAGACTTTTAGCGCTGCTGAGTACCGGACAGTAACTGCAGAACCGCGGCTTACATCACACCTCGGTGTACTGATTCTGCAGGACTGTCCGTGTGCTGAGCGATACCTGCTGGTGGACTCCAGTGCATCCATTTGGTTTCCCTGCCTGCTGCGGAGGATTTCATTGCTTCTGATATTGTGATAATCATGAGGAGAGGACGCTTCGCTATCAAAGAAAAGAATGACATTGGGCCCCCCCGCGCGCTTCTACGGACTGTAAGTGGTCCACCTGGACCACTGGTAGAAAGGGGGGTGCGCCCCCAACTGAGAAGTTAGGGTCAGTGAGGGATAGCTTTGGGAATATTGTTCATTCGGTGTCCAGACTGCAGAAGCGGATGTAGTAAAAGGGGAAACTATTGCACAACCTGCCTTGAATTGTTCATACTACACTGTGTATTTTGTTCGTCCTTCTCCCTGTTCTTTCCCCATTAAATTGCCTTTATTAACTTGTAGTAAATGCATTTTTCTTGAACTTGACCACTGCGTGTGCGTTCTTTTCTGGTTGCGGAGCTCAAACCACCTGCCTTGCTCTCGGTTCACAATTCTACACCTTGCTTTCTGTAGTCTGCCTGCTCTACATGGAGTGGCAGTGATACGGTCGGTCGAATTTAATACACAAAATGGCACAAGCTCCCTTGGAACTTAAAGGGCCAGCAAAGTACCATGATATTTCCAGACAGGGAGCCGACCTCAGCCTGCGTATAGTGGATGGAGCAGTGCTGCTTTTGAGGCTGGGCCAGCCAGGTAGGGGGAGAAGGACGTCGACAGGCCTGAGCCACCTGAGACCAGGAGTGGAGGTGTAGGTGAGCAAAGTGACAGCCATGGAAGGAGTGGAGCAGAAGCAGACACGGACCACCTCCATAACAGTGTAATTGCTTAGGCACTGTCACAATGCTTCCCCCATGATTACTGCAGCACATTGTGAAGTGGCTGGAGCCGGTCCTGCAGCACTGCTCCCACTGAAATGAATGGGAGCGATACATCAGTGATCAAATCTATCCACTACACAATGGACGGAGCTGTTTAGTCCCGGCACCTACTTCCAGCACCAGAGCTATCCGGGAACAGCTGATCAGGGGGTGCTGCAAGTCTGACCCTCCCCGATCAAATATTGATTGCCTATCCTGAAGATAAAAATTGGTGACAACCCATTGGTTTGCATGTTTGCTAGCCACAGTCGGCCCTATGGTAGATATAAGAAGCCTTCTAACTCTTTTCAAAAACGACCTTGTAATTGTGTTTTCACTGTGGGTGAATTGAATTATTTAAATTAATTAATGTGAAGTTGTAGGATAATTGTCAGGATCTCTCTGGTGACTTCTTTGAATGAATTAATCCATTTATTGTTATTTGTAGATTTGTCAGCCTCAAGGCTTTTTTTTATAATTGCGTATAACAGTACGGCTCAAGTACGAAAATGTAATACAGACCTTTTCCTTGCAATGTGCTCTTAATAAATGTTCTATTATTTGTTCCATCTTTTGCTAAATGATTAGTTATTTTATATGCTGTTTTCGTAATACTGCTGAAATACAAATATAAATGTAAAAAAAGAAAAAACTCACATGTCAACTATGCAAATGCAGAACAGGCATTTAAAAAAAAAAAAATCTTCCCATTGGCTTTTATGGGCTAACAGCAGTACCAATAAGAATCCATTGGAACACTCTGCTTACTGAAAACATGCCATGTACTAAATGTGAATAAAATTATTTCAATGTATGGTCACCATTTTTTTATTTTAAAACACAATTAATAAGGATCTGTAATTAGACTTATGTGTACTTTTTTGTTTCCGTTGTAAATGGAAAGACAGTCAACAATGGAGTCCCATGAATCACATTGACTCAGACCATGGGCAGTTGGGATCCACCAAGATATTCATGGGGTCATTTATTAAGATGCTCGTTTTAGATGCCCTCTTAATATCCCCCTGCACTGGCGGTGAATCCTCCGGAGTTATTTAGAGGCGCCAGCCTCTACATAACTTCGGCAGATCCACGGCCGGTTCTAAATGTAAGATAGCTTCCTTGCTGTATTACCTTTAGACCATTTTCCACACCTAAACCGGGCATACAAAATGGTAAATGAGACGGGCCTCCCGCCTGTCCCCTTTTTTAGACCTGCCGTGAGCTTGGAAAAGTCACAGATTGCGACGCAAAGGACCTTTGTGTATCTGCTCCAGAAATATGCCTAATATAGGTGTATTTTTGGTTAATAAATGACCCACTCAGTGTTTTGATGGGAAAAATAACAGAGCCTCTGATATGAACATATCCTAATATTTCTAAGAATTATTAAAATCTATGTATTGCTAATTGACTTTACATCTGAGTGCTGTAGACTATAAGGGTATGCTCACATGATGGATCCTGACTGCATCATAAATTCACCGGATATCCTACAACAGAAATCGCTGCAGTTTCTGCCTGGGGTTTTCATTATAAATGGTAAAAAAGTAAAACAATAATGCTATGTTATGAAAAATATTCAAAATAATTAAAATAGTACAATAAGTAAATAAAAAAATCACAGTCATTAAACACCCTCATGTGCAAGATTGCTGCAAAAATCTGGTTGTTAAGAACCAAAAAGCCTTAAAGGAGTCGTCTCACTTCATCAAATGGCATTTATCATGTAGAGAAAGATAATACAAGTCACTTACTAACGTATTGTGATTGTCCATATTGCTTTGCTGGCTTGTGCTTGCACACTATAGGAAAAAGTGCCACGCTATGTGCACTCCCGCGGTCCCAGCCACCAGAGAGGCCGGCACGTTTTCCTATATTGTACAAGCACAACCACCACTTTCAGGGTGGTCATAACCAATACAAATAAGCAGTGTACAATGTGATGAAAAAATTAATCAAGCCAGCAAAGGAGGCAATATGGGCAATCACAATACATTAGTAAGTTCCTTGTATTAACTTTCTGTACATGATAAATGTAATTTGCTGACGTGGAACAACCCCTTTAATTATAGACTTACATATTAAAAGGTTTGCCTCATCAGGCGTTGTCATTCTGGCTCCCGAAATCATGAGCAAACAGCTGATTTGTTTCAGCAGGAAGTTGCCATTAGCTGATTATTCTTCCTGCAGCGGCCACTATTGGAGAATTGTAGTATTACATGTTAGGCAGATCTAGAGCTACTTCATGTTAGTGCCTCTTCACTTACGCTGGGTTCACACCTGAGCGTTCTGAAACGAGCGCTCTGTATGCGCGATTGTACGGGCGTTTACAATCGCGCATACAGAGACAGGGGTGCACACATTGTCGCGCGTTCCAGAATATCTATGTGCGGGAACGCGCGACAAACGCCCAAAAAAAAGCTCAAGCACTTGTTTGAGCGTCGGGCGTTTTACAGCGCGATCGTACGCGCTGTAAAACGCCCAGGTGAGAACCATTCCCATAGGGAATCATTGGTTCTTGCCTGTTGTGCGTTTTACAGCACGTAGGAACGCGCTGTAAAACGTTCAGGTGTGAACCCAGCGTTAGGAGGTGGTCTCAAGTAGAGGAGCTATGTGACGCCCGTATGTTCTTAAGAGGTCATAGGGACAGAGGTTGTCTCTATTGGACACCTTCTTTAGGAGCTCATAGGTTCTTATAACTGTTCTAGGTTATATGGTCTATATGAAGAATTGAACTCAGCTTTATTAAACTTCACAGTGTTGTCCTAGTGCTGACCATCAACGTACGTGTCTGTTTTATACCAAGCAGCCTCTTACTTTGAAGAACATGTTGCGGTGCCAGTCGGCTGTATTACTCAATGACAACAGTATTATGTCATGGTCATCGGAGAATAAGAAGACGTCAATGGCACAGCTCCCACGGGAGAAACACCAATTTACTGCCTACATTACTTCTATTACACACTTTCACTTGACACCTCATATACATGTAAAGAAGTTAACAAATATTTCTTTCCTTTCCAGCAGAGAATCCCATATGGTCCCCCAGCAGTGACAGCTTCTCATAGCAGGCCCCTCGAAGCTGTTAATTATGTCTTAAGGAGTGTGACAAAGTCTGTGGAGATGACAATCTCTTCTTCTCACACACTACTTGATGCCATTGAGCAAGGTGGTATCACACAAAGAGGACGACTGCTCAGCGTAATCTGTGCCAGTCTCCAGTGCCATCAGATTAGTAATATCAGATGTATTTCTTTACCCAGTCGGAAAATGAAAACATATACTAAGATTATTTTAATAATTAGCCTAAAGATGTATTACTTTTGTCTATACATACACAGCAGAGGCTTGTATATGGATTTGGCATAGTAATGAATAGAGATGAGCAAATTACTTAAAAGTTAAATTCGGCTGATTCGCCAAATTTCACAAAAAAAGTTACTTAGTCACGAAAGCGCATTTTTTTGTAAGTAGCGGGTGCAATGACAGGGAGCTGAGTTAGCGCAGCCCTCGACATTGTACCCCTCAGATGCCGCGTTCATACATGATCATGGCATTTGAGTGTAAAATGAACAATAAATTTTTTTTTATCAAACTTACCGCCTCCATTTGCTCGCGACGGGCCGTCCGCCGCCATCTTGCTTGACAATCTCCGCTGAAATCCTGTGTGGCGCGAGATAAGGTAATCATGCTGGCTGGGGTGGTGACATATAACGTCATCACGACGGCCGGCGTGATGATGTAATCTCGCGCCGCACAGGATTTTGGCCGAGATCTTCAAGCAAGATGGAGGCTGTCAGCCCGTCGCGAGCGGATGGAGGAGGTAGGTTTGAATTTTTTTGTTTTTTATACTATTTCAGGTTAAATCGATTCGCTGACACGAAGCACAGCGTGAGGATGTTGGTGCGCTCTGTGATCTCATGCTGTGCGACACTGGGCCATAGCACAGTGCCGCAGAAATACCAGGAAGAGTGCTGGATCTCAGGAGCGGCTGCGGCATCTAGAACAGGAGAGGCAAGTTGATTTTTTTTTTGTCTGCTCTGAGGTATGATTAACATGGGGGTCTGATCTGAGGTCTAACTGGGGGCTTTATCAACATTGGGGGTCTGATCTGAGGCCTGATTAGAGGTCTTAGAAACATTGGAGGTCTGATCTAAGGTATGAATATGGGTCCTAGAAACACTGGGGGTCTAATCTGAGGTCTGATTGGGGGTCTTATTAAAGGGGTTCTGCACTTTGTTTTAACTGATGATCTATCCTCTGGATAGATCATCAGCTTCTGATCGGCGGGTGTCACGGAATGTGTACAGGTAACAAGGCAAAACAACATGCATAAATGTCTCGCTGGATCCAAAAGCTAAGGAACGAAAGGGAGACCCCTGTAGAAGACCTGGCACTTTCCCTGGCTGCTCAGCCTATGCATAGATCCGAATGGTGGAGGTATGCATATCCACGAACCTTGACTATAAAGCCCTGAGCACCCTACAATAGTGAGGGGACACGACCACCGGCTCCCTACACCAGACACGGAGGGAGTCAGGGTCACCTGGGATCCAGCAAACAGAAAATAACAGATAACAGTGTAACACTTAACTTTGTGGAGGAGAGGAGAACCAGATGGGCAAGCACACATACTCCAGAAGGAAATATAAGCCGCCCAGAAAAGCATTCTGGGGAAGAATTTAAAGGGAAACAATTAGTCCAACACATAACAGCTGAGAGACGCTAATGAGAGGAAGAGCTGAATACCACAACACAGAACTCAAGGGGGAGGTTCTGAAAGGCCTCTGTCAGAGCTTCTCAGCTGTCTGGTTGTGACAGCGGGGGTCTGATCTGCTTCTGATCTGCTCTTGGTAATTACTGCAAAAAGATTTTGTATAGGAGGAGGATGGACTTATACATTCAAGTTGTAAAAGGAATCTATCAGCAGTTTTGACCTTACAAACTGCTGACTGCGCTTGGTAGGATTAAATATACAGTACACTTATTGATGTTTTTATCAGCAGTATCAATGTAAAAAGTGACTTAGTTTAACACTTGCTTCTAATGGAAGGCAGAAGTGTCTATGTACTGACTAGCTTCTCTACCCCTCTCCTTCAGTGGTCTCCTGATTGGACACTACAGACATCGCCTAGAGCAGAGAAGAGGGGTTTTGAAGATGCTCAATGCAGAGAACACAGACCACTTTAGCACAAGGGACCACCTTCACTGCACTTGTGGGAGTGTCAAATGCCATAATAAGATTTTTTTTACTGTAACCAAAAGCAGGGATTGTGATGACATTGCAAATAAATTAATAATACTCACCAATCCCCCCCCCCCCCCCAATGCTTCTAGCGCTGATGATCAAATGTCTCCCTCCAGTCTTTTTGATCTGTAAGGTTAAATTATTTTTTCTCCAGCATAGATGAGAACGCAGAATATATTCAAAATACATAAGCTGTATGTGCACAAGGATGTACATTTTATGGTTTTAAACAATGCAAAAACTATTTCACCTTATGAATTATTATTTTTTTTTTAATCAGTACACATGATTCCTTCCTGCTTCTAGCTTGTGGGCCAATAAGAAGGCTGCAATATACTTGACTTTAGGAGTAGTGATGAGCGGCAGGGGTCATATTCGAAAATGCCCTTTTTTTTTTTCTTGAAAAAATCGGCAAGGTAATGATTGTGTAATATGCAAATTTTCGTAATTTGAATTTTCGGATTCAAATTTTTATTGCGAATTTTTCAACTTTTCGACAAAGAAGATTATAGCACTATATTAGCTAAATTGCTCTATATTAGTTTTTTTTCGAATATTCGCTATATTGCTATATATTCTTGTTTTAAAATATTACAAATATTCGAAAAAACAAAGTTATAGCAATATAGCGAATATTCGAAAAAAAACGAATATTGAGCAATTTAGCTAATATAGTGCTATAATCTTCTTTGTCTAATAGTTGTAATTTTTTTCTCATCTGAAGTTCAGATTGGAAAAAAATTACAACTATAAAAAAAATGATTATAGCACTATATTAGCTAAATTTCTCTATATTCGTTTTTTTCGAATATTCGCTATATTGCTATATATTACGAATATTCAAAAAAACTGTTATAGCAATATAGCGAATATTCAAAAAATCGAATATAGAGCAATTTAGCTACTGTAATATAGTGCTATAATCTTCCTTGTCTCATAGTTGTAAGTTGAAAAATTTGCAATAAAAATTCGAATCCGAAAATTCAAATTACGAAAATTCGCATATTACGCAATCATTACCTTGCCGATTTGTTCCAAGAAAAAAATCGCGAATTTTCGAATTTTCGAATATTCGACGAATATTCTAAAAAAGAATCGCGAAATATCGCGAATTCGAATATGACCCCTGCCGCTCATCACTACTGATTACCCACTCAGTGAGTGTCTCTGAGCACTACAATCAACCATCCAAACACAACAGCACTTCAGCCGAGAGGTGAGCCGATTCCATAGTGGCATGATTTTGCATACAATGCATTTGGAAAGTCTTCAGACCCTTTCACTTTTTCACATTTTTTATGTCGTGGCTTTATGCAAAATAAAAATGATTTAACATTTCCCTCATCAATCTTCATTCAGTACCCCATAATGGTGAAAACAGACATTTTAGACATTTTGCTAATTTATTAAAAAGGAAAAACGAACATTTCCCATGAACATAAATATTCAGACTCTTTGCTATGACACTTGACATTTAGCGCTCTCATTTCTCTTGATCTTCTTCAAGATGTTTCTACACCTTTATTGGGGTCCACCTGTGTTAAATTCAGTTGACTGGACATGATTTGGGAAAACACAGCTCTGTCAGTATAAGGTCTCACAGCTAACAATGTATATCAGAGCAAAAACCAAGCTATGTGGAGGAAAGAACTACTTGAAGCCAATCGAAAATATCTCAGGAGACACCTGGAAATGGCTGTCTACCAATGGTCCCCATCCAACTTGACAGAGCTTGAGAGGATCTGCAGAAAATAATAGAGGAAAATCCCCAAATCCAGGTGTGCAAACCTTGTGGCATCATACCCAAGAGGACTGGAGGCTGTAATTGCTTATAATCAAGTAAGTCTGCTGAAAGGGTTTCAATACTTATGTCAATGCAAGATTTTAGTTTTCCTTGTCAATAAATTAGCTAAGATTTTGAACATTCTGCTTTCACTTTGTCATCATTATTACTGTATTGAGTGCAGAAGGATGTGAAAAGACTAGATTTAAAAAAAAAAATTAGCACAAGGTCGCAACATGACTAAATGCGAAAATAAGTGAGCGAGTCTAAAGAATTCTGAATTCATTGTATTTATTTGATGTACTACAACAGTGATGCACCCATATATTACATGACTGCTGCAGTCAATCACTGGTCTCAGTGGGCTTGAGGCACATGTGTATGCCAGCACATCACCACTGAAGACAAGTAAGCAAAGAGCGGAGGGAGGCATAGGAGCAGTAATGCTGCATCCAGTAGGGGGTGGGGGGTCAAACTGGTACAGTCTTTTTTCTTTGTTATCATAGTTTCTGCTTCTGACCAAATTTTTGCTAAATTGGAACGCCTTTAACTATAAAATAAGTTATGGAAATTCTGGAAAAATTTGTTCCAATTCAAAGTTGAGATAAAATTGGACATTTCATAACCTGTAATGTAACTATATAACTCTTAGTGATCTGACCAGTGATACATGAGCAGTAGCACAGTTTTCCTCAAGTATAGCACTTGGCTATCTCCAGCAACTCCACAGAGATGAAGGGAGTCAGTGCTGTCATGTTTACCTGCTGCACCATTCATTCCTGATTGGATCTCAGCAGTTGGACCCACACCCGATGGTTATTCCCTATCCTGTATAACTTGGCTCAAACCCTTTAATATTATCTCCTACCAAGATAAGTATGAAGAGGACTGGTCCAGGATGTATTTTTTAAAGAACATTCATTTGACTTGAGGTCAATAATAGAAATAAAATTTGGCCGCACATCTGAGCCCTGAAGACTCATTCTTTCCTCCAGAACAGATACAAATGTGACCGCTGATGAAGGTCTGATGTGACCGAAACGTCCGGTCTGGATATTCTGTTTGTACCTTGAAGATAAATATTGGGCAATTGGATGAAACTACTACGAAACTAAATAAAGAGTTTAATTGCAACACTGAAAATCTGTGTGCCTCAATTTCACTATATGTACATTGGCTGGTTTCTGCCTTTGATTGGCACCAGAATCCATTAAATTGAGAGCGGTTCTCCACTTCCTCATATAATAGAAATAATGAGCCCAGTGTAACAATGAGTGGGTGTGGAGCTGGTTTTACTAGGGGAAAAACCTTAGGGCGATATCCTAGCAGTCCCCTGGTATTCAGCCCCTATAAAGGGATTTGGACACCAGGTTTACCAGCCATTGGTAAGGCATGTGTGCTGGCCCTTTAAGAGGCCTAACAGACCAGTGCAGACATTGGCTTTTAAGAGGGGACACAGGACACCAGTGGCCAGACCTGCTGCTGGAAAGCAAAAGAGGGCTAGCAGCTCCCAGCCGCTGGACAGTGACAGTAGCAGGCTGAGAGGATGGGCGCCCATGCCCACCAAGGAGCGGGACAGTGGTGGGCACGGGACGCCAAGGTAAGACCAGTATCTGTACAGATGGGTGAAATACTAGAATGATATATATTCTTCTAAAGCTTATTTCCTGTGTGCAGTGGTTGGTCCATATGTTTCAACAGTTGCAAGATGACTTTGAGATACCTGTAAAGGTCAGAGACAGACTTGCTTAGAACTTTATGATTTAGCCTCCTACAGTCATCATCCAGGATGATGTACAAGCTGTGAAGTAAACTAGGGCAACTTATTTTATTCAGTATTGTTCTACAATTCTTATGGGAATTGTACATTAATAAGTCTCCTCTTGTTACCTGGCACCTGTATTAATAGAACGGCTTATTTAGGACAGGCGTCCTCATAAACTCGGGAGCACTAAACTTTTGTTAACTGACACTGAAAGCACAAACATATGGTGGAAGCTGTAGAATTTGTCCCGATACGCTGAAGATATGTTTAGTTCTTACAGTAAACTGACACTGGGTTAGCGACAGGTTGGAGTAGAGTGGAGGTTGGTTAGAAGTTTACTATGAGAAAGTATAACCTTGAGGCAGAGATGTACACTGAGTTGTACCAAAGTAGTCGGACCCACCGCTCAATTTCTACCACACAACTATGCGCTAATCGCCACGAGCCCCCCCCAACCAAACACCAACCCTGCCATCTTTCCCATAACATTAGGATCTTGGCTCGAAAACAGGAGGGGACCCTTCACTTTATAATAGGGCAGAAAACTATAATTGGGGGAAGCATGGCTCTAAGCAAGACCCACAGATGAAAGATATACTAAAAAAGAGCTTCACTTAGCTGCACTTAATTGTACATTGGTATGGCACATACAGTACTGTATTGCTTTCTATTGGACCACCAGTTTGTACACATGCACCTGTTTTAACCCCTTAACTCATTCTTTCAACCTCGCATTCCAAAAAATAATAGTTTTTTGTGGTATGATTTTTTGGGTACATATCATTTATTCATTAGCTTTAATTAAATTTTAGAGGATATAAGCAAAAAAAATAAACTGCTATTTTGCACATTTAGTTTTTAAAGTGTTTATATTAACTTCATTCTTTATAACAGTATGATTACAGCAATGCCTAATATTTATATTATTTAACGTTTTACTACTTTTGTGTTGCAAGAATCTGAGCACTTTAACTTTCTGTCTAAGGAGCTGGTATAGAGAAACATAATAAAAGGAGTTTTAATTCTAATCGTTGGGAGTAAAACCCAAGTATGTAGATAAAAGAAAGAAGGGCGCCAAAGGGTGATAAGGTAAAATTGCGTAATTGGTGCAGATGATAATTGATACTGAAATGATGCAGGTGAAGGCAGCCTTTGCTTGGGGATCGCTCCAAACGGGACGGGTTTCCAATTAGTATTTTTAAACAAGGAAAAAAATAGTAGTAGTTGCAGGCGCCAATATCCCCTTCTATTTTATATATATAGTAGTTAGGATTAGCATTATTAAGATAAAATAATTAAAACAAATATAGAAAATACTGAATATTAAAGAATTATGGAAACTGACCAGATAGCTAATCCTAACTAATATATATATATATATTTATATATATAAAATATTATTTTTTCCTTGTCTATGAAGCTGTTTGAGAGCTCGTTCTTTGCAAGATGACTTGATGTTTTCATTGGTACCATTATGGAGTATATACAACTTTTTGATTGCTTTGTATTTTTTGCAGGGGGGAGGGGAGTTGGCCAGAACAGCAATTCGGACATTGTTCTTAGGTTGTTGTGTTTTTGTTTTGCTTTTTGCTTTAGTTTTTGTTTTTTTGTATAGTGTTTAAATTGCAGCCTAAATAATATGATAATTCTGTAGTATAGGTCATTATGGATGTGTACTTTTTATGTGCACCTTATTTTTATTTTTAAATTAATAATCCTTTTTAATAGGAAAAAAGTTTATGTCTTTTTGGTTTTAATGTGTTAGACATTTTGTTTAACTTTTTAATTTTTTTAATAGGGGACTTGATCCTGATGACATCTTACTGTATGTGACGACTTATGCCTATTAGAATAACATTACAGGAATCTCATCAAGCCAAGCTTTTGGCAAAGATAGAAGGCCATTGCTAGGAACGAAAAAGTCAATAATTTCTCCAGCACACCAGAAAACCGATGATCCTTATGGTCACTTCTTTAAAAACATTTCCAAATATTGCAGTACATGTGTTTCAGAGTATGACTTGTTCTTAATCATAGCGATTGTGCTATAAGAACGAGCCATACTCTGTATCTTTTACTGCTACATTTGAAAATGTTTTTAAAGAAGTGACAATAAAGATTATTGATTTTATGTAGTGCTGGATAATTTTTCTTAACCTTTTGGGATTATTGCTCATGTGCCTGTTTCTAATTCAGGGTTCTCCTCCTTGCACTCACAGCCTGGTTCAGAACATATGGCTTATGGTGGTGAGCTTACCATGTTGCTTTCTTTTTGGAATGTTTGCTAACATTTTTAGGAATCCACTGGTATCCTTTGATCAAGTCAATTGGGGATAGCAATGGAATGTCAGAGGGAGCCCTTCCCTCTGTCTAACCACTTGCCAAGGTGGCTATTGACTGCATCGCCTAAGGGGTTAAACTAAAGGTTGTAGAAAACTCTTAACAGCTTTTTATATCCATCAGCCAGAAATGTCTGATAAACCTGTTGACATTTTTCCAATTATAAAATTCTCCTATGACGCAGAATCCACCTTGTCCGGAATCTCATTAATGAAGACAGCAGACATCCAACTCACACAGAAATGTCCTGTTTGCTTTCGTACGGTTATAGCCAGTGTCTTGAGCCACATAATTCACAATTAAAATATTTGTATTCATCGTTTGTACAGAGATAAGAATGAAAGGAGGAAAAATCTCTAAAAATAAATAAGCCACCTTCTTTTGATGTGGAAGATAAAGGCTCTCTCACCGAGTGAAATTAGACTTTTGCAACACTTTGTCATGTTAATTAATGTATTGGAAGAAGACTGTCTAACAATTATAGTGCAGGGTCAGTAAGTTCTACCAGTAATTACAACACATTATTAAAAAACTTGGAATTTGGAAAATTACATTGGATTGTACACAAATGAAAAGTCACAAAGAGAACGAGTAATTACATTCTCACATCTATCAGTCTAAAGAACGTGGACAAAAGATCCCTTTACATGGGCAGATTATGTGCCAGAAAACGAGCACCATCTTGTTTAGTACACCAATCATCTTACTATATGGGGATGAACAGGTGTGCAAAAATGCTTATACATGCCCTCATCATCTCCCACCTAGACTACTGTAACATCCTCTTCTGTGGTCTCCAGTCTAGCACTCTCGCACCCCTACAATTTATCCTCAACTCTGCCACCTCTCCTGTCTCATCTCTCTACTAGTCGCTTCACTGGCTTCCCGCTGCCCAGAGAATCCAGTACAAAACATTTACTATGACATACAAGGCCATACACTACCTGTCCCCTCCATACATCTGTGATTTCAGATCCTAAAAAGACCTACTTCTCTACTCTCTTCTTATCTCCTCTTCCCACAGTCGCCTCCAAGATTTCTCATGTACTCTGAATCTCTCTACCGCAGCATATCAAATTCTCACCTTCAGAAGAAGCCTGAAAATCCACCTCGTCAGACAAGCCTACAACCTGCAGTAACCACTATACCACCATGGCTAGTGTTGAGCGCGAATATTCAAATAGCGAATATTAATCACGAATATCGCAACTTTGCTAATTCGCAAATATTTCAAATATAGTGCTATATTTGCTATATTGAATATTCATCATTTTTTAACATTTGAAAACATGATTCCTCCCTGCTTCTTTCTTGTGGGTCAATGAGTCGTTGGCCCACAAGCAACTTAAGCAGGAAGGAATCATTTTCATATGGAAAAAAATTTGCGAATATTCTAAAAAACTAATATATAGCAATATAGGGAACATATTCCTTATTTAGAATATTCACCTTTTTTTTTCCAATCTGTACAGTTGTTCGCATACTCCTCTCCGACAAGCGTCCCCGTCACCATGGGAACGCCTGTGGGTTAGAAAATACCATCGGATCTGAGTTTTCCCTGAGATCGTAAAAACTCAGATCCGATGGTATATTCTAACCCACAGGCATTCCAATGGTGACGGGGACGCTTGTCGGGGAGGAGTATGCCAAAGTGGAATAACAGTACACATTGAAAAAAAAAAGATTAATATATTCGCTATATTGCTATAACTTTTTTAGAATATTAGTCATATTCGTCATATTCTAAAACAAGAATATATAGCAATAGAGCGACTATTCGTAAAATACACATATAGACTGCAATTTAGCTAATATAGTGCTATAGTATTTTTTTTTAATAGTGTACATTTTTTCAAAATCTGAAGTTCAGAAGAGACAAAAAAATTTTTACTATAAAAAAAAGATTATAGCACTATATTAGCAAAATTACAGTCTATTTGTGTATTTTACGAATATTCGCTATATTGCTATAACTTAGTTTTTTACAATATTTGTCATATTCTAAAACAATATATAGCAATATAACGAATATTCGTAAAATACACATATAGACTGAAATTTAGCTAACATAGTGATTTAGTATTTTTTTTTTAAGTGTAAATTTTTTTCAAGTCTGAAGTTCAGAAGAGACAAAAAAAAATTGACTATTAAAAAAAAGGTTATAGCACTATATTAGCTAAATTGCAGTCTATATGTGTATTTTACAAATATTCGCTATATTGCTATAACTTTGTTTTTTAGAATATTACAAATATTCTAAAAAACTAAGTTACAGCAATATAGTGAATATTCGTAAAATACACATATTAGCCATAGCCAACCAATAGGAACGTTGCCTTATACAGTTAAAATCACAATACGCAAATAATTAAATTGCATATTATTCGCGATAAATAGATTAATGATGAATATTCAATTTAGACAAATATAAGATGAATATTCGCGAAATATTGTGAAATCGAATAAGGCACCTCCTGCTCATCACTAACCATGACCAGCCTCACCCTCACCCACTGTTTCCTTCTCCTATCCCTTATAGATTGTAAGCCCTTGTGGGCAGGGTCCTCTCTCCTTCTGTACCAGTTTGTAACTCATATTCATGCTTATTGTACTTTTTTTAAAATCATGTATGTATACCCCTTATCATATGTACAGCGCCATTGAATGAATGGTGCTTTAATAATAAATAATAATAATACAATTGTTGTTACCATCATTCGTCCCCATACAGTTTATTTTATTGGTAGCACTTACCCTGGTTACATGTGGAGATGAGTTGCTAATAAACAAGCATTTTTCTGCCCACATAAAAAATACAATCAGGAGACAAATGAGTGTTTACATTGGGCAACAAATGGGAACAAACATTCTTAGGAAGCTTTGATCGCCAACTCATCAGACTGTGTTAAAGAGCCTTCAGAGGAGCAGGAGTGAGCTGTGGTATATCTTGCATGGAGGCACACTACATGACAGGATGCCCAGCACTGAGCTACTTTCACTACTCAATATAGTCAAAAGACGTTGGGTCAAGTCCAACTACACCCTATCAAAGTGGACCTTTCATGGGTCAAACTTTATGAAATAAGGGGGTTGTGTAGGACATAGTGCAGGCATGTTAGATCACTTACTAGCTTATCTGTCCGGCGCTCCGTTCCCCCGCTGTGCCCCCCTTTTATTTTTCCCGCTGGGTATGGTAATGAATAGCATCAGTACAGGGAGGAGGAAACTGTCCTATTTCTCAATGAGCGTCTACTTCTCCCTGGCTGTAGCCAATTACAGTGGAGAGCATCACAGCCAGGTAGAAAAAAAAACTCACCTTCTCCCTGGCTATGACGATCTCCGCTGCGATTGGACAGCTTATAGCCAGGGAGAAGGAGATGCCCATTAAGAAATAGGACAGTCTCCTCCTCCCTGTACCGATGATATTCATTACCATACCAGGCAGGAAAAGTAACCCTTTACTTATTTCATAATGTCTAGACCCATGAAAGGTCCTCTTTAACAAGCTTAAGCTTGAAGGGGGGGCCCATTCTAAATTTTGCTATGGAGCCCTATGATTTCTGTGTACGCCTCTGTGAGTGAGCTGTTGTCATACTAAAGTTGGGTTCACATTGTACTTTAACCCTATATTGGGCTTTCCATCAAAAATAGTATTCAAATGTTTACTGCAACAGGTACATTAACTTTAATGGGTCAAAGCACTCATGTTTGGACTCTGCTTTTCATTTGTTTCCAGCTTTTTTGCCGGGCAGAATAGCGTGGTAGACTCTATGAATATTCGTATCAATAAAAAAGCCTAAAAACCAATGGGAAGTGGGTCAAATGGAGACCAGAAATGAATCTATGAACTTCATTTAACCCAGTGAATATACTAGTCGATATATACATTAGAATACTGTGTGAAAACCTCGGATGGACAGCTTAAACGCAATGTGAATCCAGCTTAACCCCTTAAGGACCAGGCCATATTTCAACTTAAGGACCAGGCCATTTTTAGCAAATCTGACATGTGTCACTTTATGTAGTAATAGCTTTAAAAAGCTTTTAGTTATCAAGGCCATTCTGAGATTGTTTTCTAATCAAATATTGTACTTCATGACACAGTGCTAAAATTTAGTCAAAAAATTTCATTTTTATTTATAAAAAAATACCAAATTTACCAAACATTTTGAAAAATTTTCAAATTTCAATTTCTATACTTTTATAATAGATAGTACTACCTTCAAAAATAGTTATTATTTTACATTCCCCATATGTCAACTTCATGTTTGGATCATTTTGTGAATGCCATTTTATTTTTTGAGGTCCTTAGAAGGCTTAGAAGTTTAGAAGCAAAAACCCACTTTTTAAGGAGCAGTTCAGGTCTGAAGTCACTTTGTGAGGCTTACATAATGGAAACAAACCAAAAATGACCCCATTTTAGAAACGACCCCCTCAAGGTATTCAAAACTGATTTTACAAACTTTGTTAACTCTTTAGGTGTTCCACGAGAATTTATGAAAAATTGAGATTATTTTATTATAGTTATTATTTGTTTGGAGTTGGTGACCCCTTCTGATTCAATTGCATGGACTCTTGTTTGGTCTCAGGATCATGGTGGTGGACCAATGGTGGTAATAATTCAAGAATAAAAGTCTCCTGGATTTTCTCTACGCATGTCAAAATTCTCTTGGCTAAATTGGTGGTGACAAGTTTTTTGCTCACATTAGTGGCATCCATCGGGAACTAACCTTTGACTTCATCAAAACATCATGAATGATACTGGAAACTGTGCTAACTGAAATGTCTAGTTCATGAGCTATAATACAGACTTTTACCTGACTATCTTCCAAAAGCCTGGCCTCCACTTTACTGCACATTACCTCTGAAGATGCTTCAACAGGTCGCCCTGAACGGGGGTCATCTTCAATTGATTCCCTACCCCCATTTAAACTGCTTGACCCAAAACTTTACTTGGTAGTAGGAAGTTGCATCATCGTCATATACAGCAATCATCCTTTTATGGATTTCTTTAGGCTTCTTTTCTTCCTTTGTAAGGAATGTAATCATGAAGCGAAGTTGTAAATCCCTCACTTTCTTTGTAAACCTGCACTGTACTGCATTTGCTATCCTGACACTTCCAGTGCTTTCATAAGACTGAACTGCTACTGTGTGTGTTACATGTCCAGAAATGTCTCAACCTGCACAGACAAGTTCAGCTCCCTAAAACTGATAGAACATGCTGGGGTAGATAACTTATAATACATATATGTATGGTATGGAGCCCTTTTGAATGAAGTAGCTTTAGCCGTAGATGTCTCAGAGATGATAGTTATCTTAGACTCAGGCGTAGCCCTGAGGAGGAAGCACATGTAGGTCCTCTCTCTTCCTAAGCTAAGCACAAAGTCACACTAGGGCTGGAACCAGGTCCATCTCCTAGCAACTTAAAAGAGGTTGAGTCAAGGTTGTTAACCCTGACTTATCCAGACAATACTATTGAGTACACAAATTCTATAAATCTCAACATTTAACTCAACAATTCAACATTAGAACAATCAACCTTTTCGCAGTAACGCTGTTCTGGGGTAATGCACATGTGGGTGCAGTGTGGGCCTCTAGGAGGCTATAGTTTCTGTGTTATGATTACATGTAACAACGATTCACGGGCCTGCTCCTGAAGCCTTACTCCAGTCAATATATATATTTCTCAGAAGACGATTTCAACATTTACAACTAATGATTAAGAGCAATTATTACTAGAGACAGAAGATGGGTCTGAGGACTGGGTTTAAGAGGTTTCTTGAAGATCATATTATATGAAAGACCGACGGTATATATTATACTTCATCCTTAAAGTATGACAGCATGCAGTCTGGACATACCATGAAATCTCTACTGCTAGGACCTGATAGAACTCAAAAGCCATATCTCAAAAATGTAGAACCCAGAGCCCCCTCTGAGAATGGAGCTGTGACGTACATACATCACCTTTGCTCCATGCACTTTTGTGAGACTGCTGAAGAAAGTGAATAGAGTAGTGGTCAAATATGCACCATACAGCTCATGGTCATAGGGGCTCTGCAAGCTCCATTTTTGTGACCACCAGGGGTCCTAACGGTCAGAACCGCAGTAATCAGACATTTATCCTCTAGCCTGTGGACAGAGGATGCGTTGTTAATGGCAAAACGCCTTTAAGTGTCGCTTTGGTTCAATAAAAATATTTTTTTTAACTGGGGAACAAACAGAACACTTACATGGTGACCTCCTTTTTATCTGCACTGCTTCTCAGACTTTTTAATGCACATTGTACATTGGTAGTCCAAGATACTTCGTGTTTGACCGGCCCTGCTCTTGAATTGGCCAGCACTGTTCATATGAGCAGTGCTGTCCAATCCAAGGGCAGAAGGAAGTGTCTTAAACTACCATATGCACAGTATGCATCAGGTAGTCTGAGAAGAGGTAAGGCCATCTTGGAGATGGCAAAAGCGGAGCTCAGGAATGGGTAGATCAGTAGCTGGAAAGATAAAAAGGATGGCCCCAAGTGAGTATGAGGGTCTGTTTTTTCTGTAATAAATATGAAGTACTAATAATGTACTGAAGAACTTGTATTTTTTGTGTGGGGAAATTGAAAAACCACCAATTTCATACAAAAATATTTTGTGTTTTGTTTAATATTTAAATCAATAACTGTTTCAGGTGTAATCAGTAAGCATTTGTCAGTGTACAGTGATTTTCTGCCAACTTCTAGGAAATTCTCATCTTGCTTTTAGCGCTTTTCCAGTTAAAAGGTGTTATGTCTGCAGGAGGAATCAGCTCACTCATCTATCCTTTCCATCCAGGCATATGACCTCCTCCACACTTGAATATGTGGTGAGAGGATAAGCCCCCGAGAGCTTCCATTGTGTAGTATTCGTAATGCAATAGACATTTTGTGGTTCTTTGGTAATAGAATTACAATTTATCAGGAAGATGCTTTTGGAGACATTGTTCTCATTTTTGGCGGATAAGAAAATAATTCTATTAGTCAGATTTATAATGGCATTGAATGAGCTAAATGTAAATTGCCTTCTACACAATACATGTAATATACTGTATGTGATTTATTCTGCATTCTGTAACGCTATTCTCTGTTCAGTTATTTCACGCAGGAGCATCCGATCATCTATAAAATAAATGCATTGCAGAGAACAATGGGGAAGATTTATCATGAGGTAAAGTCATTTTCTCTTGATTCTGCGTGACCCTAATTTGCACCAAACATAGTACATTATGTGATTAATTTGATGCATCTTGAAAAAATATAATTTCATTTACTAGTGTTGATCGAGCACCTAAGTGCTCAGGTGTTCGGGTCGAACACCTCGAGATGCTCAGGTGCTCTACCGAGGACCCGAGCACAATGGAAGTCAATGGGAGAACCCGAGCATTAAACCAGGCACCCCCTGCTCTGAAGAGGGGAGGGTGTCTGGTTCATAGGAAAAGGTCAGAAATGGATGGAAACACCACTGAAATGGTTCGGAACAGCATGGGGAGGATGTCTGGATGCGTCTTGTACTCCCAGGTCGCTGCTGGGAACGATATTGTCCGAGTAGTACGCCACTTTTACAGACTGACAATAATACGCACAAAACCGAAGATAAAATCGATTTTAGAAGAAAAACTGTTAGGAAACATTCTTTCCTGTATATTTACTTGTATATAAAGTGCAAGTGCTGCCAAAAATTACAAGGAAGAGGCACTCTGATACCACCTGTATATTACATAAAGTAGGGCCTCATTCACATTGTGGTACAATTGTTCAGGTAGTGAGACTCCTACACTTATAAAGCCTATGCACAAAGTGAAAGGGCTGCCAAAAATTACAAGGAACCGGCACTCCAATACACCTTTATTACTCATAAAGGAGGGCATCATACACCCTTGAAAAATGATTGTAGGTGAGGGCCTGCTGGTGAGCTGACCCTCTAAAACATTACATGCGAGGGCCTGCAGGTGAGCTGACCATCTAAAAGATTGTAGGTGAGGGCAGACTAATAAGCATGTTGATATGATGGAAGAGGAGGAGGAGGACGAGAAAAGGAATATTGAACCATATACCCTTTTTTGTGTTGGAAGGGATGCATGGAAACAGTGTATTCAGTACATTATAAAAACACACAATTAAAGTGCCTTTATGTTCAGCTTTCCTCTGGTGGAGTAGAGAAGTCAGGGGCAATCCAGGCCTTGTTCATTTTTATAAGAGTCAACCTGTCAGCATTTTCAGTTGACAGGCGGATACGCTCTTCAGTTATTATGCCCCCAGCAGCACTAAAAGACTCCCCATGGTGGGAGGATGGAGGATCAGGGTGAGGATTCTGTTTACCAGACTCGTGGCTACTGAGACTGGACTTGGTGGAAGACAGGGTGGTGCTTAACCGACTGGAAGCATTATCTGCTGCAATCCACTGGTCTGACTTCGAGAGCGTTGTCCTGCGCCACCCTGCAAACTGGGACATGAAGTTAGGTATCGTGGATGATTGTTTTTCTTGTACTCTGGCAGCAGGCACATTTTCAATGCGCCAGGGCCACGGCCTCTGCGTGCACCATCAGCATCACGGCCATTTCCCTGTTTCCCTGTCCCTTACTGCTTGCCTTCTTCATATTAAATGTTATATATGCTTGAAATTAGTAGCGTAGAATTTGTAAGTGTATGCGCAAAAAAATAAAGAAAGGTATTTGGGATGTGGAAACGTTACACAGGAGAAATACCTCAGATAATGTCGCTGATGTCACTAGCGGCTAATAAAGAATTACAGGGAATGTCACAGGTATTTGGGATATGGAAACGTTACACAGGAGATGTACCCCAGGTAATGTCACTGTCCGCAGCAGACACCGTCTATGGAAAAAGTACACTGGATGTCACAGATTTTTTGGGGATTGTCACACGTTACACAGGAGATATAGCGCAGATAATATCGCTGTCTGCAGCGGCCAAACTATTGCACGCTATTTAGTGCAGGATGTGCAAAAAATAGATATTGCTGCCACACACAATAGTCCTTAAAAGGACTTTTGTGGTCTGAAAAGTTTTAGCAATTGAGCGCAGGTTGCGCTAAAAATATATATTGCTGCTGCCAAACACAACGATAATCCTTAAAGGGACACTGACAGGGCCAATAAGCATATTGAGGTATATATATGGCACTACAGGTCTTATAATGGGTATTACAATCATATAAGTATCCCCCCTGTCCACATTATACATACAGTAAACTTTAAGTTTTATAACCTGCTCCAACGGTCTTCAATCTGCCCAAGGGGCGGCGTTTCACCTCTCTTGCGCCCAGCCAGCCTCCCCAACTGCCGCTTTGAAGCGCCGCCCAGCTCATGAATATTCAGTTTGCTGGGCGGCTTCTGCGGTCCCCGCTCTGAAGCGCTTCGCTCAACAGTGCCCGGCGCATGCGCCGGATCTTGTGAAGTCCGGTACAGTAAGCGCCGCCCAGCTCATCAATATTCACTTCGCTGGGCGGCGCTTACTGTCCCCAACTTCACAAGTTCCGGCGCATGCGCAGGGCACTGTTCAGCGCAGCGCTTCAGAGCGGGGACCGCAGAAGCCGCCCAGCAAACTGAATATTCATGAGCTGGGCGGCGCTTCAAAGCGGCAGTTGGGGAGGCTGGCTGGGCGCAAGAGAGGTGAAACGCCGCCCCTTGGGCAGATTGAAGACCGTTGGAGCAGGTTATAAAACTTAAGTTTACTGTATGTATAATGTGGACAGGGGGGATACTTATACGATTGTAATACCCTGTATAAGACCTGTAGTGACATATATAGACCTCAATATGCTTATTGGCCCTGTCAGTGTCCCTTTAAAAGGACTTTTGGGTCTCTGACAAGTTTTTCAACAAAAAAAATAATAATTTCACTCCCTACACTATCTTTCCCTTTTTTTTGTCAGCACTATCTTTTCAGCACAGCTCTCCCTGTCTAACACAGAGCCGAACACCTGTCATCGGGTGCTATATAGCACCCAATGACGCGTTCCGGCCAGCCAATCACTGTAATGACAGTAACCAACATGGCTACGGCATTACATTGTAGGTAAGCACTTACCTGCTTGTTTATTGGCTGCGTAGCAGCCAACAAACGTGTGGGGAGGAGACTAGAGCATTGCACTCGAGCACATGCAGTATTCGGCCCAATGCCGCCATGTGCCGAGCATCGAGATGCTCGAGCCGAACTGGTGTTCAGCTGAGCATGCTCGATCAACAGTATAATCTACACATGTTCCTCCCATTTTTATACTGCCTCACTTATTGGAGAGAAAAGACATAATTTTTTTGTGACTTTTTAAAAATCAGATTTGATAAATATGCCTACTTCCCCAATCACTTTTCAAAAATGGTGAGAGCAGCGTAAAATCACAATAAGGTGCATATTTTTGTGCAAGAATGGCATGGATACAAGTTTTAAAGGGATCTATGACCAGAATACAAAAGTAGTGTCAGTGATGCACCACTTACCACTGACTGATCAGTATAGGACGAATATAAAAATATTTATTACAGATAAGTCAATCGAAAATCATCACCAACATGTATCATCATACTTAACAACTTTTGAGGAGGTACATTAGAGACATAAATTTAAAAGCAGCACATGATTTTTTTAGTTTGGGCTCCGTCCATAAATATCAGATGTGCCCCCAAACTTTGGAATTGGAAACACAAATAGTGTATATGACCACCTTCATCACATCCCAAAATAAATACAGGCTTCAGATCTAAACAAAAAGATCCTATAAATGAATATAGAACAGACCAGCACCCTAAAAATCCACATCCTAGACAAGATCCCCAACATAAATACAGAACTCAGACCCCACCCTCCCAAAAAGAATGCAGAACCCAGATCAGACCTCCTAAAATATACAGACCACAGATAAGATCCCCCTATGCGGATACAGACCCCAGACTATAACCCCTAGGTAAATACAAAAGCTAGACAAGACCACCTAGGCTTATATGGATCCCCTGAAGAAAACAAATCCCAGACTAGACCTTTTAAACACAGAACCCTTACAAGATCTTCTATATACTGTAAATACAGACCCCAGACTAGTCCCACTAGGTTAATACAGAACCTTGACCAGACTACATAAAAATACTGACCCGATAACACACCCCTTAAAGGGCATCTGTCAGCAGATTTGTACCTATGAGACTGGTTGACCTGTTACATGGGCGTTTGGCAGCTGAAGGCATCTCTGTTAGTCCCATGTTCGCAAAGTATGTGTCCGCATTGCTGAGAAAAATTATGTTTTAATATATGCAAATGAGGGAGTGTTGCTATTACACCTAGAGGCTCCACTTTCTCTGGTCCCTCTGTACTCTGACAGGGCCATGCAGTGAAAATGTCATCACTGCCTGGACCGGTCAATCAGAGTGCACAGGGTGCAGCTAATACAAAGAAAGTGGATCCTCTAGGTGTAACAGCAACGCCCCTGTTGCTCCTGGAGGCTCATTTGCATATATTAAAATATCATTATTCTCAGCAATGCGGACACATATGAACATGGGACCAACACAGATGCCTTCAGCCGCCGAGTGCACATGTAACAGGTCAGCCAGTGTCATAGGTACAGATATGCTGACAGATGCCCTTTAAATAAATACAGACCTCAGACTAGACCCATTAGGTAAATACAGAGCCTTGACCAAACTACTGAAAAATACTGACCCCAGACCACACGCCTTAAATAAATACAGACCCCAGACAAAAAACTGTAAATAAATATTGCCCCCCAGACATCCTCTATAAATACAGACCTCAAATCAAATGCAGGTCCACTAAATAAATGCAGACCACCCTAAACAAGTACAGACTCCAGATCAGATTCTGCAAATACTAGCCTTTCTATGTTCCTGCCTTCTTGTTCCCTCCTGAGTACCACGGCAGACAACGACCTGATTATTGCTCCTGTGTCAGAAAGTTTTCTGCAGATGACCATTCGGTCAGGAGGTGGGGCACCTAGGAGATTTCCCTTCTCTTCTTGGTCTCCCCCCTAAACATTCCAAGAGATTTGTTAAATATGCTAATCTTGAATTGTAAAATATTGTCGTCATTTACTACCTGTTTAAATGCTCTCAATTTACCATATTTTGTATTTTTTTTAGGACCATGTTAGAGGATATCTAAAGGAAACTAGTACTTTCTGGAAGAAGCAGCATTTTAAAAGGGTTTCTACCACTTGCATATGACATATTTGGTGTTCAGACACTAGCGATCCGCTAGTGTCTGATGTAGCATACAAGCTAATTATTACATTAATCCGTTCGGCCGATAGCTCAAAAAAAGCACTTATATATTTATGCAAATGAGCCTCTAGGTGCTATGCAGGCGTTTTTCCAGCACCTAGAGGCTCCGTCTACCTTGCAGTTTGCTGCCCAGCGCCTCGCTCCAGCACGCCCATCTCTAACTGTATTCGATCCTCCCTCTGCTTCAGCCTTCCGAAATCTCGCGCCTGCGCCGTTCGTCGCGGCATTCGGAGGCATTCGGCGCAGGCGCAGTCAATGTCTGACCGCTCCCCGCTCAGACATTTCCACTGCGCCTGCGCCGTGTCATCGGCGCAGGCGCAGTGGAAATGTCTGAGCGGGGAGCGGTCAGACATTGACTGCGCCTGCGCCGAATGCCGCGACGAACGGCGCAGGCGCGAGATTTCGGAAGGCTGAAGCAGGGGGAGGATCGAATACAGTTAGAGATGGGCGTGCTGGAGCGAGGCGCTGGGCAGCAAACTGCAAGGTAGACGGAGCCTCTAGGTGCTGGAAAAACGCCTGCATAGCACCTAGAGGCTCATTTGCATAAATATATAAGTGCTTTTTTTGAGCTATCGGCCGAACGGATTAATGTAATAATTAGCTTGTATGCTACATCAGACACTAGCGGATCGCTAGTGTCTGAACACCAAATATGTCATATGCAAGTGGTAGAAACCCTTTAAGGCAATGCAGATTTAATCTTTGAAGAATTTCCATTCATAAATAATGTATCTTCCTCCTATTTATCTTCTGATCTCAGATGAGATTAAAGTTGTCAACCAGCATGAAAACAGTTTCCTTTAGGTTGTACTGTAATATCTCTGAGCGAGGATAAGAGCTAGTGGGCAAACTCACCAACATAAGGGAGGGTATGTGTAATATCCAGCTAATAAACATCATCCACAACACTCATCATCGACAGCATATGCGAAATAACTAACATTGATTATCTTGTGACAATGAGACTTCTCATGTACGGAGGCAGCAAGTGAACAGTCAGTTCTTGAAGTTGATGTTATGGAAGCAGGAAAAATGGGCAAGTGCAAGAAAGTAAAGGGGAAATTTTCCCCATGCCTGTTGCCTGTTTCATCAGATTCACCGGATTTGCAACTTTCCTAGTCGCAATTGTCGTTTTACACCAATTTTACAAAAAGGAGGTGGGGTTAGGTGGGGTTGTGGGCAGGGCCACTTGTCATTATTTTAGCCAGAAACTGGAGTAAATAATGACAAAAACGACATCTCCAAGCTACCATAGATTTCATTCCAGTGCATGGACCACTGGAGGAGCCATGTGCCTTTTCATTTTAAACTACGTAGCTCCTCCTGCAGCACAGGTCCCATCAAAACCGACGCAGCAGATGCGGGTCTTGATGAATCAGAGCCATAGTGTCTTCGACTGAGGCAACATGGTTGATGGCTAGATGTCTGGATCAGAGCATCCCCAAAACAAGACGTTCCTAGTGTACCAATGGTTACGACCCACCAAAAGTGGTAAAAAAAGTACAACTGTGAACTAGCAACATGGTCAGGGACACCCAAGGCATGGGAAACAAAGACTAGCTCATCTGATCTGATTCCACAAATAATGCACTGTAGCATATTTTGATTAAAAAGTTAAAAGGGTTGTCCAAGATCCCCTGCACAAGCAGAGGATAGTGTAAAATAACTAAAATGCATTGAATTGCCTGCCATTTGGGTCCTCGCTACCAGAATTAGTTTTTAGGGCTGCAGCCCTGATTTTATGTCAACAACACCTTTCTCAAATCTCAGACAGCACTTTAATGCTTGAACTGATAAAAATGCATCAGAAACAAGTTACATTGAAGTGCCCATGCTGACCCCTACCAATGAGACATCCAACAGCAGACACATAAGTAGCAGAACTGTACCATGGGGATATGGAAGAAGGTGACTTGATCGGATGAATAATATTTTCTTTTTTATTATGTGGACAGCCTGTGCATCTCTGACTTGGAAAAGACGTCACATCACACTGCACTATGGAAAGCAAGTTACTGAAGGCAGTGTGAGGCTCTGGGCAATGTTCTACCATAGGTCCTGGCATCCATGCTGATATTACTTTCATATGTACCACCTACCTAAAGAAGATTTTTGTAGACAAAGTACAACCCTTCTTGGCAATGACATTTCTGCAGTAGACCTATCCCATCCATGCTGCTATTCATTTCAATGGGAGTAGTGAGGCAATAAACAGTTCTACCCTGTATACAATAGGCCCAACTGTGTAGGTGCAATGTCGACTACCGGAATTGTTACTGACGGACAGCTGACCAGCAGGAGTATGGGGTGTCATTCCTCCACCAATCATGCATTCATGGCCTATCATGAGGATAGCACGTCCTGCAGGTTTTCTATTATCCCTCTGTACTGTATGTATGTTGTACAATAAATAGGACTTCCTATGTGTGGTTGAGTGCCTTGGAACTTCTTCTCATTTTCAACTTATCAATTCAGATTATTTTTGCCACCAACCCATCCATCTCTCCCACTTAACACGGGCCATTTATAATTCTGCTGTATTTTTATGTAGAAGAGAAGAATTTGGTCTTCTCAATTACCATGCCTTGGATGCAAGAGCTATCAAGGCATCCCCGTATAGTAAATATATGATTATCTTAGATTGCAGGATAAGTGAAGAAATAATAGACCCTCAGAACATGAGGCAAGAATGGCAGCAGTGAGGCACAGTTCGGGATTAGGGATGGAGGGAACAGGGCAAGAGCAGGGAGTTGATTGGGGTTAGGTAGGGAGAAGCAACAGAGTGGCCTGTAGTAGATGGAGAATGGGAAGCCAGCCAATGTAAAGTAGAAGCTGGAGCTTGTGGGTGATCCATCCACCTGCCTTTGTTGTTAACGTGTTTTGGGGGTAGTTAGGAGGGTATTTGGAAGGTTAGCTGTAGGAACGATTTTGGCATCTGTGGAGTAAGAACAGTGGGATTTTGATATGGAGTGGAAAATGTAGCTAATGGTTTCGGGGCACAATGTTGACTGCCTTTCTGAGCTTATGATGTGGTTAGAAGATTCAGAGGTGCCTCTTATAATGTTTAATAATTGCCTTCTATTAGTTTTATGGGTCTCTTCTCTGCAAAACTGACAGCTGTCAAGATTTTTATAATGCTTATCTTTTTATATGTTCTACTGTAAAATGTAGATTTTCAAAAACTGCCATGGGCAATGAAATATCAAATTCCAAAGAAAAAGTGTCCAAGGTCTGTCTAAAGTCAGGGTTAACTATAGCTGGGTGCAGACTGACTCAGGATGATTTCCTGTGAGATCTGAACATATTAGTCATGTAGTCACATATATTAATATTTATCATAATTGTGCTAAATTGTCCAGATAACTACAGTTATTTTTTATTCATAGGACACTGTTAAAAAAAAAAAGAATTATAATTTTTAACAAAAATCTGAGAATAGCTTTAGGGCTTTTTCACACGAGCGAATAGTTGTCCATTGTGAGAATCACGCTCCGTGTGTGATCCTCTGCTCTGGACTTTCAGAAACACACAGCATTATCATGATTTATAATGCTATGTGTCTCTGCTTGACATTATTTCTACAGAATCATACTGACAGCTTTATGTCACTATGATTCTCTTGAAAAAAGGCCATGCAGAGACACACAGCATTATAAATCATAATAATGCCGTGCGCTCCTGCAAGTCCAGAGCAGAGGATCACACTCACACACAGAGCGTGATTCCCGCAATGGACTCGCTCGTGTGAAACAGCCCTTAGAGTTTGTCACAGGCCTGTCCTATATGGAACAATTACTGGCTCATAAGGAGATCATTTACCAAAATCACTCCCTGAGTGATGGATCTTTTGACAGGTTCCATGATGGAGACAAAGAAAGTCGGTAATAGTTTATATAATTACAGACTCTCCACGCCATCTATATTTCTTTGGCAGAGCTCACCTATATAATAATATTCCTTTATTCTATAATCAGATCCCGGACAGAAGCTCCTTTTCTCTTTGAACGTGTTTACATAAAATAGTATTTGCCAATTTTTTTTTCATTTTTCCATTCCAGTCATATGGGGGCTTTTTTTTTGCGGGACAAGATGCATTTTTTATGGCATCATTTAACATATGGGAAAATAATTATTTGTGGGGTAAAATAAAAATAAAAAAATTCTATTAAGGTTTTTCAGGTTTTGATATTACGACGTTCACTGTGCGCTACTTATAACTAGTGATGTCTCGAACTATTCGCTGGCGAACAGTTCCCGGAGAACATTGCTTGTTCGCGTTCACCACGGCGGGCGAACATATGATATGTTCGGTGCGCCCCCTATTCGTCATCATTGATCAAACTTTGACCCTGTACCTCCCAGTCAGCAGACACATTCCAGCCAATCAGCAGCAGACCCTCCCTCCCAGACCCTCCCACCTCCTGGACAGCATCCATTTTAGATTCATTCGGAAGCTGCATTCTTAGTGAGAGGAGGGACAGTGTAGCTGCTGCTGATTTAATAGGGAAATCGATAGCTAGGCCAGTGTATTCAGTGTCCACTACAGTCCTGAAAGACTCATCTGGTGCCACTCATATATGGTGTCACACACAGTAGCTTGCATTAAAATAAAAACACAACAATTTTGACTGTAATATAATAGCAGTGAGTTTTCTGCAAGCGTGTGTGTCAGGCCTACAGCATCTACTCTGCCAACTACTGCCAGTGCACAGTGCCACTCATATCTGGTGTCACAGTAGCTTGCACGCATAGTACAACTAAACTAATCTAAAAAAAAATGACAGGCAGAGGCAGGCCACCCCGCAGGGGCCGTTGTGGTCGTGGTGCTGTGATTCCCTTTGGCCCTAGAATAATGCCCAGTGTTCAGAGGCCATGTACCCTGAACCCAAAAAGTTCTGAGGACATAGTTGACTGGCTAACACAGGACACCCAATCTTCTACAGCTTCCGCTCAGAACCATGACGCACCATCCTCCTCCAGCTCAGCTTTGGGCACCTCTCAAGTTACCACTTGGCAGTCTGCCTCCACCACCAACACTAGCACCACAGCTGCTTCACTTGATCTGTCAGAGGAGTTATTTACACATCAGTTGGAAGAAATTAGTGATGCACAACCATTATTGCCAGAGGATGTAGATAACAGGGATATGTCTCAGTCAGGCAGCATTACACACATGGATGTACGGTGTGATGATGAGTTGCTGCTTTGCTGAGTTGTCAGATACAAGTGAAGCGGTTGATGATGACGATGTGTCCGTGGATGTCACGTGGGTGCCTGCTCGAAGAGAAGAAGAACAGGGGGAAAGTTCCGATGGGGAGACAGAGAGGAGGAGGAGACGAGTTGGAAGCAGGGGGAGGTCGCCGCAAGGAGCTAGTGGCACAGTCAGACAGCATGTATCGGCACCCGGGGTCAGCTAGACAGCACGTCAATCAACGCATGCTGTTGCCACCACCAGAATGCCGTCATTGCAGAGCTCAGCAGTGTGGCATTTTTTTTGTGTGTCTGCCTCTGATAACAGCGATGCCATTTGAAACCTGTGCCAAAAGAAACTGAGTCGTGGGAAGTCCAACACCCACCTAGGTACAACTGCTATGCAAAGGCACATGATCGCACATCACAAATGCCTATGGGATCAACACATGAGTACAAGCAGCACACAAACTCAAAGCCACCATCCTCCTCCTGGTCCAGCATTTTCAGCCACGTCAACCACTGCTGTCCTCCTTGCCCCCTCTCAACCACCCGCCACTCCGCCTCTCGCCTTGAGCAGTTCCTGCTCATCTGCCCACAGTCAGGTGTCTGTCAAGGACATGTTTGAGCGTAAGAAGCCAATGTCACAGAGTCACCCCCTTGCCCGGCGTCTGACAGCTGGCTGGTCGGAACTCTTAGCATGCCAGCTTTTACTATACCAGCTGGTGGAGTCTGAGGCCTTCAAAAAATTTGTAGCTATTAGGACACCGCAGTGGAAGGTACCCGGCCGAAATTTATTTTCACAAAAGGCAATCCCCAACCTGTACTCTATTGTGCAAAAGGAAGTCATGGCATGTCTGGCACACAGTGTTGGGGCAAGGGTCCATCTGACCACTGATACCTGGTCTGCAAAGCACAGTCAGGGCAGGTATATCACCTACACTGCGCATTGGGTAAACCTGCTGACAGCTGCCAAGCATGGAATGCGTGGTTCTGCATAGGAGTTGGTGACACCGCCACGATTTGCAGGCAGGCCTGCTGCCACCTCCTCTTCTCCTCCTACTCCATCCTCTTCGCTAACCTCCTCGGCTGAGTCCTCTTCTGCTGCTGCATCTTGCTCCACAACAACTGCACACCCCCAGCTTCCCAAGGGCTATTCCACATCCCGGATACGACAGTGTCACGCTGTCTTGGGGTTGACTTGCCTGAAAGAAGAGAGTCACACCAGACCAGCACTTCTGTCCGCCCTGAACGCACAGGTGGATCAGTGGCTGACTCCGCACCAACTGGAGATCGGCAAAGTGGTGTGTGACAACGGAAGCAATTTGTTGGCGGCATTGAATTTGGGCAAGTTGACACGTGCTGTGCATGGCACATGTGTGTAATCTGATCGTACAACGCTTTGTGCATAAGTACCCAGGCTTACAGGACGTCCTCAAGCAGGCCAGGAAGGTGTGTGGCCATTTCAGGCGTTCCTACACGGCCATGGCGCACTTTTTTAGATATTCAGCGGTGAAACAACATGCCAGTGAGGCGCTTGATTTGCGACAGCCCGACACGTTGGAATTCAACACTCCTAATGTTCGACCGTCTGCTCCAACAAGAAAAAGCCATCAACGAGTATTTGTATGACCGGGGTGCTAGGACAGCCTCTGTGGAGCTGGGAATTTTTTTGCCATGTTACTGGATGCTCATGCGCAATGCCTGTAGGCTCATGCGTCCTTTTGAGGAGGTGACAAACCTAGTCAGTCGCACATAAGGCACCGTCAGCGACATCATCCCATTTGTTTTCTTCCTGGAGCGTGACCTGCAAAGAGTGCTGGATCAGGCCGTAGATCAGTGTGAAGAGGAAGAGAAAGAGTTGTGGTCACCATCACGACCAGAAACAGCCTTATCAGCATCGCTTGCTGGGCCTGCGGCAACCCTGGAAGAGGAGTCTGAGGAAGAGGAGTCAGAGGAGGATGAAGACTAACCACAGCAGGCATCCCAGAGTGCTCGTTGTCACCTATCTGGTACCCGTGGTGTTGTACGTGGCTGGCGGGAAGAACAGACCTTCAGTGAGATCAGTGAGGACGAGGAACGGGACATGAGTAGCTCGGCATCCAACCTTGTGCAAATGGGGTCTTTCATGCTGTCGTGCCTGTTGAGGGACCCTCGTATAAAAAGGCTGAAGGAGAACGAGCTGTACTGGGTGGCCATGCTACTAGAACCCCGGTATAAGCAGAAAGTGCCTGAAATGTTACCAAATTACCGGAAGTCGGAAAGGATGCAGCAGTTCCAAAATAAATTAAAAAGTATGCTTTACACAGCGTATAAGGGTGATGTCACAGCACAACAGGAATCTAACAGGGGAAGAGGTGAAAGTAATCCTCCTCCTACCACGACCACGCTGGCAAGGACAGGACGCTTTACAGACGTGTTGTTGATGGAGGACATGCAGAGCTTTTTAAGTCTTACGCATCGCCACAGCCCTTCGGGGTCCACCCTCAGAGAACGACTCGACCGACAGGTAGCAGACTACCTCGCCTTAACTGCAGATATTGACACTCTGAGGAGCGATGAACCCCTTGACTACTGGGTGTGCAGGCTTGACCTGTGGCCTGAGCTATCCCAATTTGCAATAGAACTTCTGGCCTGCCCCGCTTCAAGTGTCCTGTCAGAAAGGACCTTCAGTGCAGCAGGAGGTATTGTCACTGAAAAGAGAAGTCGCCTAGGTCAAAAAAGTCTAGATTACCTTAAGATGAATGAGGCATGGATCCTGAAGGTACTGACAGTGGGCGATACATTCGACTAAAAAAGGCCTGATGAGATGAGCTGCCTTAGGCTAAAAATGGTCCACACGCTGCTGTATTTTATCTCTGAATGCCGGATGACTTGCGTGACTTATCCGCCACCCACCATGGTTCAAGCCGCAATGTTTTAGTGCACTTTCTGCCTGGTAAACATCAATTTTTAGGCAATAATACCTAATTTTTCAGGCATGTGTACATGCCTAATTTTTCTGGCCTCTGGTGCTGCACTGTGGCTGCAAAAACAAAACAAAAAAAAAGGCACATACATGTGTCAATTCCCCTTCGTGATCGTTACCTTGTTGTGGTGAAGGGGCTTGCGTATCACAATGAAGCGACCACCTCTATGAGTGTGTTGGCAATGGCAATGTTGGCACACCCCAGATGATAAGGTCGTTGCTTCATTGTGAACAGACCAAAAGCGATCGGCTGGATAATTTTGCATAGAAAAAACATAAATTTTCTTTGTGATCATCTAAGGTGATTATTAAAGGCTACTAGGCCAACAATGGGCCCACACTGCAGAGTCATTGTTTTCTGGGTCACTTAACTGTCACTGAACTACCTCAGCACGACCATAGGCTTTGAAAAAACATTGCCTGCAATCTCCCAAACGTGCGCATGAGCACAGCCATCACTACACCAAGATTGCCGCATAGAGGAATAAAATTTATGTCATGAGTGTGTCAACTATTGACAACTCTTTGCGGTTGTCTAAAATCTATTCCATACACGTCCCCTGATAGGGGACGTAACAGGGATTAAACTGATAGGAATAGTACTACTTAAACACACCACTCATATCTGGTGGCACAGTACACTGCACGGCGCACGCGCAGTGCCCCAAATTGGAAGTAAGAGGACCAACCAAGCATCTTTTTCCATCTCCCGGTTCCTAAAATCTATTCCATACACGGGACGTAACAGGGATTAAACTGATAGGAATAGTACTGCTTAACATAACGCTCATATTGGGATTGCATAGTACACTGCACGGCGCACGCACAGTGCCCCAAATTGGAAGTAAGAGGAACGACCAAGCATCTGTTTCCATCTCCCGGTTCCTAAAATCTATTCCATACATGTCCTCTGATAGGGGACGTAACAGGGATTAAACTGATAAGAATAGTCCTACTTAAACACACCACTGATATCTGGTGGCACAGTACATTGCACGGCGCACACGCAGTGCCCCATATTGGAAGTAGGAGGACCAACCAAGCATCTTTTTCCATCTCCCGGTTCCTAAAATATATTCCATACACCAGCCCCTGATAGGGGACGTAACAGGGATTAAACTATTAAGAACAGATTTTTTTTGATTAAAAAAAAAAGGACAGCCTCTGCGGAGCTGGGTATTTTTTGGCCGCGTTACTGAACGCTCATGCACAATGGCTGTAGGCTCATGCGTCCTTTTGCGGAGGTGACAAACCTGTTCAGTCAAACCCAAGGCAACATCATCGACCTCATCCTATATGCGTTTTTTTTGGGAGTGTGCCCTGCGAAGAATGCTGGATCAGGCCTTAGATGAGCATGAAGAGGAAGAGTTGTGGTCACCATGACAACCAGAAGCAGCCTTGTCGTCGTCGATTGCTGGACCTGCGGCAACGCAGAGAGAGGAGTCTGAAGAAGAGGAGTCAGAGGAGGAAGGTGGCTTTAAGGAGGCGGAAGACCAACCACAGCAGGCGTCCCAGGGGGCTTGTTGGCACCTTTCGGGGACCCTTGGTGTTGTATGTGGCTGGGTGGAGGAAGAGACCTTCAATGACGTCAGTGAGGACAAGGAACGGGACATGGCTAGCTTGGTATCCAACCTTGTGCAAATGGGGAGTTTGCGGTTGTGCAAATGGTCTGTTTGCGGTTGTTTGCGGTGCGTTAAACTGGGAGCTTGGTCTGTCAGAGTTTGGTCTGTCACTGTAAAGCGGGCGTAACCCTTGCACTACCTGACCGATACAACATCATACCTGATCGTATACACACACTGGATGTTTTAAAGCACGTTATTCCAAACAATTTAGGAATGTTAGGTGATTTATGCCCTTTATGGATTAAAACCCGACATTAGCCTACATGAGCCTACAGCCATTGTGCATGAGCGTTCAGTAACGCGGCCAAAAAATACCCAGCTCCGCAGAGGCTGTCCTCTTTTTTTTTTATAAAAAAAAATCTGTTCTTAATAGTTTAATCTCTGTTTTGTCCCCTATCAGGGGCTGGTGTATGGAATATATTTTAGGAACCGGGAGATGGAAAAAGATGCTTGGTTGGTCCTCCTACTTCCAATATGGGGCACTGCGTGTGCGCCGTGCAATGTACTGTGCCACCAGATATCAGTGGTGTGTTTAAGTAGGACTATTCTTATCAGTTTAATCCCTGTTACGTCCCCTATCAGAGGACATGTATGGAATAGATTTTAGGAACTGGGAGATGGAAACAGATGCTTGGTCGTTCCTCTTACTTCCAATTTGGGGCACTGTGTGTGCGCCGTGCAATGTACTATGCAATCCCAATATGAGCGGGGCAGGGGGCAGCATGCCACAGTCCAGGTGTTAGTCCCCTTGAAACAACTTTTCCATCACTATTGTGGCCAAAAGAGTCCCTGTGGGTTTTAAAATTCGCCTGACTATTGAAGTCTATGGCGGTTCGCCCGGTTCGCCCGTTCGCGAACGGAAAATTTTATGTTCGCGACATCTCTACTTATAACATGAAGTCCTTATACTGCGGGTCAATAAGATTATGATGATACCACATTTGTATAGTTTTTATTTTGTTTTATTACTTTTAACAAAGTAAACTCGCTTGAAAAAATAATAATTTTCTTAGCATCACCATTTTCTGACAGCCATAACTTTTCTTTTTCTGTCTGCAGAGCTCTATGGGTACTTGTTTTTGCTGGACAAACTGTAGTTTTTATTGGTACCATTTATGGGGTACGTACAACTTTTTGATCACCAGTATTCCATTTTTTTGGGGGGGCAAGGTGACAAAAAATGGAGAATGATGTGGTTTTATTTTTATTTTTTCTGACAGTGTTCATTGCACAGGAAAATAGTTAGATTTTGTAATAATTTAAACATTTTCAGATGCTGCAATACCTGTTATGTTTATTCTTTAATTGTTTATGTATTTTTATATGCAAAATTGGAAAAGGGAGGGATTTGAATTTTTTATATTTTTACATTTTATTTCTCTTTTTATTTTTTTACTTTTTATTCAGTAACTTATAGCCCCCTCTGATTGCTTGTCCCAAAGACTGTAAGAGAGAACTATTATTGTCTATACAATTTTCATTGCCTGCCTGTAAAGCTGTGCCTCATGTACAGCTTCACACGCAGTTTACCATGACAGGCCTGAGAACCTTCAGCCCCAGGCTGCCACTGTAACCGATCAGAGCACCACGATTTCACTGCAGGGGCTCTGATCAGAAAGGAGAGGGAAGTCGCATCCCTCTGTCTTACCTCACAGATGCCATGATCGCTATTGACTGAGGCATCTAAGGGGATAATGACTGCTTGCTGAGTTATCGAAACTATTAAACAATGGCACCTGCAATGTATGTACTGGGCTCACCGCAGCAATCCGCTCCATACAAGCCCTTGCACATAATGCCGTACATGTTTGGTACTAAAGGGTTAAAGGAAACCGCAGAACAACATATACACTGTGTTTCGCCTGGTGTAATGTCGCCATATTCTAACACCCGTAACCTTTTTTTTTTTTTCCTTTAATGGAGGTATTTGAGGACACATTTTTTGTGGAGCAAGCTCTAGTTTTTATTAATATATTGGGGAATGTGCAACATTCTGGAGTTTGGACTTAGTGTTGGGCATTGATCAATTCTGGTGTTGGGACTGGTTTCCTTTGTTTGTTTTTTTATAGGCTTTCACAATGCGTAAAAATCATAACATGATATTTTATTAATTTATACCAATTATGTTTATCCTGGTATTCTTTTTATATGTGAAATGGGACTTTTTTTCCTTTTAATGTTTTTTATATATTTTTAAAAACTTTATTTTAATTTTCCTAAAGTCCCCTCAGGTGACATAAACCTGTGATTGTTTGATCACTTGTACTATTCGCAGCAATAATTCTAGCTATTCTATAACGATTTGGCCAGCAATCTATTACACCCTGCCAGAGTTAAGGTGTAATAGGATCTGAAACATGCACAGCTGTGGCCTTCAGGAGGCCCCTGGATCACATAGAAGCTGATCGTTGCCCAGCGATTGCGCTGATCACCCTCTATGTAAACTCTCAGATGCTAAGGTCATTATTGCTTAAAGCATCTTAAGGGTTAAACTGCTGGGATTGGAGTTATCTCCGATCTCGGCCTCTGCGGGTGGCTGTCGGCTATGTAATATTTGTAATGACACCAGTTTGTAACAAGACTATATGACTGGACTTCATCTATAGCTGTCACCTTTCCAAGGTACTAATAATGTTTCCCAGGACTCAGTTCTCCTTAGTACGTATAGTGAGGAAGAGCTTTGTAACAACTAGACCATGTCCAGAATAATATTATTAAGCACGTATCAATACTGGCAGGCCACAAACATGCAGAAGTAAACTCACCAATAGATGACAGGAACCTAGTGATGATAGAAATGGATGATGGCATAAGCGGATGGAGTCAGGCAATGAGCAGGTGGAAGATGGCGATCACATACAGACAAAGAACAGATCCATGTTGAACAGGACATAAATGACGCTGACAGAGACTGACCTTAATCCGCAATACTAGCCCAGCAAGACCACAATCAGGATCCAGGATCAAGGGACAAGTCAAAAACCAAAACTCAGCCAAAAGGAAATTAAAGGGAGTCTATCACCTAAAATGACCATTATACACCCCAAACATGATGATATCCATTACATTCCCCATTTTATAATCTTACCTTTGATATTGCTGTCCGTCGCCTATTCGCTCTTAAAAACACTTTTATTCCATATGCTAATCGGGTTCTGAAGGTGCCCAGGGGCGGCGTTTACGCGGCCGGTGCCCAGGCTCCACGGCGCTGTTCAAATCAAACCCCTCCCCTTTCACCCCTCTGGCCCGCCCTCGGTTCTTCAGATACCATCCTCCAGTCAATGAGCAATCCGGCGCCTGCGCCTACGCCCTCCATTACTCACTAGGGCAGAGGCAGCAGAGCGTTTAATGCGCATGCGCCGGCCCGTACATCCCGATCTAGCCGGCGGAAGTAAACTGCCAAAATATCGGGATGTACGGGCCGGCGCATGCGCATTAAACGCTCTGCTGCCTCTGCCCTAGTGAGTAATGGAGGGCGCAGGCGCCGGATTGCTCATTGACTGGAGGATGGTATCTGAAGAACCGAGGGCGGGCCAGATGGGTGAAAGGGGAGGGGTTTGATTTGAACAGCGCCGTGGAGCCTGGGCACCGGCCGCATAAACGCCGCCCCTGGGCACCTTCAGAACCCGATTAGCATATGGAATAAAAGTGTTTTTAAGAGCGAATAGGCGACGGACAGCAATATCAAAGGTAAGATTATAAAATGGGGAATGTAATGGATATCATCATGTTTGGGGTGTATAATGGTCATTTTAGGTGATAGACTCCCTTTAACAGAATCCATAGGAAAACGACAGAGTTCAATGCTACAGTAGCAGCAAAGAAGGAGCCAAGAAGGACTACAGGGACCAAATTACACAGACACCACACACATCTAGAATGGATAATAGAATGAAGGATTCTATATAAACATTCACAGAGCCAGGCTATACTGAGCAACTAAAGAGCAGAAAGCATGAACAATTAAAGGAAGGATAACCAATCAAGAACCAAGCTGTAAATGTAAATACCATGTAGGTAGCTTAAGTGCTGGGACTTTCAAATACACATTGAGACTGTTACCAGTAACGGTAATATTAAGCGTCCTGCATTTCATGCTTTGTGGCCCATGCTTTTCAAAGTCCGCGTTATTAGAAAAATAATTGGAGCTCCATTAATTTTCTTCATTTTTATTGAATTCGAGAAATGTTATCCATCAGTTTCTCTGGAGGTTTCTGCCTTTGACTGATTACTTCTAAATTACCTCCCTTGTTGAGTTCAGGTATTGTACATTTCAGCTCGGCATGACTCAATAAGATAAAGCAGCAATTTCTTTGCTCGTATTAATCTTTTACATAATAAATCCATTATTTAACATTTAAGAATGGTTTAATTAAACTTAGCAGAGGTACACAGCCATTAAGTCACATTGCAGAATGCTACATTAAATATGTACAACGCCTGAAATACAGCCTCGTATGTCGGGAAGTAAAGTGTGGCAGAGATATTGTAGTTGCTCTGACTATATCTTAGCCAATGCCCTTCTGATATCATGACACTTACATAAAGAAGGGTAACTAATTAGATCTCCAGAGTCTTATAACATTGACCTATTATCTCTGCCAATTTTGCAGAACTCTTCTTTATACTTTTAAAGGATTATTATTCAATCCCGAAACTTGCATTCAAAGTGAATGTGCAACAGGAATGCAATATCCAAATTTCTCTGCAAAGACACATAACACAGTACAGTAGTTGACAGTCTGCTCTGGTTTTATTACAGTTATATTCTTTTTATTAATATAATCTACCTAAATTTTAGCACTCGCCCGCTACACTACTGAGACAATCTGCCTTAAAGAATTTTATCAATCTATCCTTAACTCTGTGGCACAATTCCTCAACCTTACATCCCAATCCTCATCTCATCCCCTCTGTAAGTCCTTCCATTGACTGCCCTTTCTAATTTAAAATTCTCATACTAACCTAAAAATCCCTATCCAATTGTTTTCTGCCCAACACTTCTTCGATCCGTCTACCGCTCATGCAACCTCCTCTCCGCCAATGACAACCACTTACCTGCATAGGCTTTTTTCACACTAACATTATGAGTTCATAAGCTCTCTGGATCCGAAGATGAGAGATGTTAACGCCATGCCCGTTGGCCGCCTTGACTATACTGGAGTCCGGCAGAGAGCAAATATGTCAGTATCCAGAGAGCTTTGGCAGGCTGTCCTCTGCCAGAACAGCCTGCTGCAACTCATAACACTAGTGTAAAACCAGCCGTACTCCTTTCCCTGACCTCTGGTATCTATTCATTATTCCTTACAGACAGCAAGCTAATGAAGACAGCAAGCTAACACATTTTGTGAACACTTTTAATTTGTCGGTACCAAACTCTGTTTTAATTGATACAACATGTTTTGCTGTGTAAAGTAGATTATGATATGTAACTAAATAATAGAGATGAATGAATCGATTCTATAATTAAAAAAACTTAACCCAAATCAAGACAGAGAGGAAGAGACTTTTCCAGGGAATTTCCAGGGCACTTTGATCATGGTCAAATTTATTTGGACCCCAAATGAATAGGACGGCCAAATTGATAGAATTGGAATCAAAGTGAATTTTAACAAATTAGCTTATTTCTACTAAATACGTACTGAAAAGACACAGTACTAATCAGTGACCCATCGTGCATGCTTGTCAACATTCCTGCAGTATATTATTGGAAAAGTGAGTATCTAAAGGGGGAGGGTGGAGACTCTTATCCCCTCTCACAGTATGGTTGTGTTCTTTTCTATGATAAATTGTCATTTGTTTTCTTAAGTCAAATAGGTCGCAATCTTCGCAGAAGTTTAACTTCTCAGGGCAGCATATGTTTAGGTAAAGTAACATAAAATGAAGCAAAGGAAACACGAACAGTAACATGTTTATAGAAAAAAAACATTGGTGTGCCCCCTTTCTGCACTGTATATTTGCCCCTTCTTGTGATTTTATGCCTGTTTTACAGCGAAACACAATTTTCTAGCTTCTGTTTTTTAAACGGAGGAGTCTGGCATAGCATGGGCCCATGCAGGACTTGACATGGGGCAGTAATATTGCACTGTGATGTGTGGAGAGCCATCACTTGATCAGTTTGAGCATAGAGTTTATCTCCCCATTGAACATATGAACAGTGGACAGAGTGGCCGAATGTTGTGAACTGTACTACAAGGCAAAGTGGACAATTCCAATAGTATTACCGGAGTGAGGCATGCAAGAGCAAATATTGTGCTCTACAAGAAGTCCCCTACTACTGGAGGTTACTGATGGTCCTCTTGATGTATTAAAACTTACGTTATTGGCCTCATGTATACGAACGTATTCTGCATCTGTGTCCAATTCACTTTTTTTGTGGGCTGTACATGAAACTATTAATTTTAATAAGTCCGCTAAAAAAAAATGGACAGATGGATGGATGTGGACACATGGTTGGTGTATCCCCAAATCATAGAACATGTCCTATTCTTGTCCATATTTCAGAAAAGAATAGTAATTTCTAATGGTGGGAATGAGAAAAATGCTGAATGCACACGGAAGATATTCATATTTTGCAGATCCGTGGTTTGGGTACTGCAATATGGACACGGTCATGTGCATGAGGCCTTAGAGTGAATAGTATACTGAAATAGTCAAGTTATTTGACTTTCACAATATATCTATGTAAGGGGTTGGTGCTCATTTTTTTCTGATAGTAAACTGCAGCTCGTAGGTCCTCTCTAGTGGTGACTGTAGGTGCTCCAACCACTATAGCTATATTTGAAAAAACGTCCAGAATTTTGAGCCTATGGTCGGTTAAAAAGAGTTTTTGACCATAAAAAACTGATGACATGACCACGCTAGTTACAGACAAGACTATGATACTTTTTGTGAAACTTTAAAGAGGTTTTCCAGGCTTTAAATATTGATGAGCTATCTTCAGAATAGGCCATCGATATCAGATCGGCGGGTTGTCCGACACTGATGCCATGCGCGTATGCCATCTCCTGTCTCTCTTTCTGCTGGCTGTCTACATAGCAGCGGTGATCAGGAGAAGAGACAGGAAACGGCATGTGAACACACCGTGTGTCTTCTCTTCATACAGCAGATCGGCGGGGGGGGGGGGGGGGGGCTGATCTGATATTGATGACCTATAGTCAATATTAAAAGCCTAGAACACCCCTTTAATTATCAGTAGTACTGTGAATATGAACTTTTTTTCTACCAGGTTCTACTCCTGCAAGTGCCCAGGAGATGGAGCTTCACTGTGAAGTGCTCTCTGCATTGAGTTGCTTTATATCTCCATTCCCATCTGCCTTGAGTGACAGTTGTGACGTCCAACCAGAAGACCACTATAGCTGTCAGTCAGAATAGAGGGTAGGGGCTGGCAAAAAACTCAATACAGAGAGCATTTCACAGTTTAGCTCCTCCTCCCGGACTCTTGCAGGAGCAGAATCTGGCAGAAAAAAAGTTCATTTTCACACTCCCCCTGATGGATCCTCTACAAAATAAATGTTCTTCCTCCTATCCCCAGCAGCTACCAAGTGCTTTGATCAGTTGTGCATGGTGAGACTACTGACAGACAAAGCGGTTATCAAAGGAAAACATTTACTTTAAGCAGTCAGTTTAAATTGAATTATTGCCTCTGAATGCTTACAATACCTTCTTCTTTGACTCGATGTTGGTATAGGAGTCTCCATAGTGCTTTACATATGACAATGATAAACATTTGTAATGCTCTTTTTCCACTAAGGGACTCAAAGTGCAGGGATGGTTGTGTAGTTGGGGGCAACTCCAAGGGAAATCAGTGACTGCTATCAGTGGCGTAACTATAATTGATAGGGCCCCAGAGAGAAATAAGATAGGGCCCTACCACTTAGTGTAAGAAAATAAAGCAGCAGCAGAAAAGGCAATATTTAAAGTTATATATAATAGCACCATGTATCAGAAAATCCACATTATTACAAAAAGCCACCATATTGTTATTGCCCACACAAAGGTATAATGTTCTTGCACCTGATTGGGTACCTCTGAGCCCTATAGCAAGTGCTATGGCTATCATTACTAGTGTTGAGCGCGAATATTCGAATATCTAATTTTTTTCGCGAATATCGGCACTTCGCTAATTCGCGAATATTTCGAATATAGTGATATAAATTCGATATTTCGAATGTTCTTATTTTTTATTATTTTTTATATATTTTTTTCTTTCCCACTTCCCTAAAGTTGTTCTTACCTGTCCTTTGGATTCCTGGCTTCCTGGCTGCTCCAGTCAGTGCCTGTTGCCGCAGCTGCCGACTTCCGTGCTCATGGAGCGTCCCCATCACCATGGGAACGTCTCCATATACTAGAATGTACTGTCGGATTTGAGAATTACGTTGAAATAGCAATGCGATTAATTCAAGTTATAATAATCGAATTTCGATTTTAACTTAGCACTGCTATATTCCATATTAGGCTAGAATTAACGAATATGGAATATAGCAGTGCTAAGTTAAAATCGAAATTCGATTATTATAACTTGAATTAATCGAATTGCGATTTCAACTTGGACCTGGTTTACTATGGTTGGCTTGGTAGAATTAGCGAATATGACGAATGTATTCGTCATATTCCACAAAACGAAGATAACGAAGTATTCTGCATCTTCGTTTTAGCTACCTATTCATCAACTTCGCTAATTCTAGCAATCATATAGGAAAGTTTACTATAGAGACAGCTAAGTTTAATTCGCTATGCAATTATATTACTTAGCTTTTTTTATAAATAGAATAATTATAATAATTATCAGGTATTATAATTATTCTATTTTTTTTTTTTTAAAGCAGTCATATAATCGCATAGCGAATTAAACTTAGCTGTCTCTATAGTAAACTTTCCTATATGATTGCTAGAATTAGCAAAGTTGACGAATAGGTAGCTAAAACGAAGATGCAGAATACTTTGTTATCTTCGTTTTGTGGAATATAACGAATATATTCATCATATTCGCTAATTCTACCAAGCCAACCATAGTAAACCAGGTCCAAGTTGAAATCGCAATTCGATTATTTCAAGTTAGAATAATCGAATTTCGATTTTAACTTAAAGGCTACTCTCCTATTGAAATAGCAATGCGATTAATTCAAGTTATAATAATCGAATTTCGATTTTAACTTAGCACTGCTATATTCTATATTAGGCTAGAATTAACGAATATGGAATATAGCAGTGCTAAGTTAAAATCGAAATTTGATTATTATAACTTGAATTAATCGCATTGCTATTTCAATAGGAGAGTAGCCTTTACATTAAAATCGAAATTCAATAATTTAAATCACATATTAATCGCGATAACAAGAATAGTGACGAATATTCGATTTCGACGAATATAAAACGAATATACTATCGAATATTCGCGAATTTCGTCGAAATCGAATATGGCACCTGCCGCTCATCATTAATCATTACACCATTGACTGCCATATAGGTGCTCATCCTCAATATGCACTAGAGTCAATTTCCTATTGGTATATTTTGAGAATGTCGGAGGAGTCCTTCGCAAACACAGTGAGAATATGCAAACTCTATGCAGGTGTCCTTGGTGAGGTTTGAACCCATGACCCCAGCAAGGTACCATCACTAACTACTGAGACACTGTGCCGGCCCGGGTAGATTTTGTAAGCATATTACTATTGCCAAATGAAACACCATCATCACTGAAGTATCCCAAATTCCAATAATCCAAAGGAGACTTCACGCCTCAGCTGGCCCATTCCCAACATTTCAGAATCACATTAGAATAAGATGACAACAGGTGCAGCCTGTTGCTATTCCCTCCATTTTTTCGTATCTCAGGACAGAATGACATTAGATAAAATGTAACATGCACAGTATCTCTATAAAACACATACATTTTATCATAATCTGGCCAGGTGCTTCACTGACTCGGAGACAGTGATTGATGGTTTCCTTCCTTCTGCTTCAAGCAAGAGAGGAGCCAGCTAATTTCCATGTGCCACTGTGCTGTAATGATATTGTAAAGAACGGCTGGAGCATTCCTTCAACTTTTTTTCTACCACTCACTAACATTTAGCTTGCAGGAAAAATAAATCAACACACTGCAAGGAATACTGAAGAAATAAGTGTCTAAACTCAGTGGGGTTTATTGACGAAGCTCCTCTGATAAGGTGATGAACTGCGACTATAGGACAGTTTAGAATGGATTATGCTTTGGGTTTTAGCACTCTATAATGACCCTTCTCCTTGTGCCAACAAGCCTCAAATCAATTCCAGGAAAGTAAGTTCCAGAAATATACTGAACTAATTGAAAGAGCCTGTGGGAAAGACGGGTGGTTAGGGTGCAAACAAAGGCCCTTTTTAAAAAAAAAAACTATATAGCAACATTGTCCAGAAGAGAAAGGCTCCCAGCCCTGGACAAGCTGAAAGGTCTTCTGTCACCCCCCATTTAGCAATTTTCAGTATCGGGCATTAGCTATTTGCTAATGTCAGTTGAGTCCATATATATCACTCTAACCTCTCTCTGTGCTGTAATTTCTTTAAAAATCTTACTTTTATAATATGCTAATTACTTCACTACCAGCACCTTGGACGGTTACTTGCTGGTAGCCGCCGCATCCTCGGACTATAAACACGCCCCCTCCTCCACTTGATAGACAGGGCCAGCGAGCGCTCTCCTCCTCCTGTTGGCCCTGTCTGCCCATGAAATCCCGCGCCTGCACTGTACCGGTCCTCATTCGGCGCAGGCGCTCTGAGAAAACGACGCTCACTTGCCCGCACCTTCCTCAGTGCGCCTGCGCTGATGACGTCAGCCTACACCCGTAAAAGTGTCCTTCTCTCAGAGCGCCTGTGCTGAATGAGGACTGCTACGGTGCAGGTGCGGGATTATATGGGCAGACAGGGCCAACGGGAGGAGGAGAGCGCTCGCTGGCCCTGTCTTTCAAGTGGAGGAGGGGGCGTGTTTATAGTCCGAGGATGCGGCGGCTACCAGCAAGTAACCGCCCAAGGGGCTGGTAGTGAAGTAATTAGCATATTATAAAAGTAAGATTTTTAAAGAAATTACAGCACAGAGTGAGGTAAGAGTGATATATATGGACTCAACTGACATTAGCAAATAGCTAATGTCCGATACTGAAAATTTCTAAATGGGGGGTGACAGAAGCCCTTTAAACAAGGGAGAATGCGGCTCACTGTACTACATCATGCAGTGAAAACTTGTAATAACTGAGTATGGCAGCCTGTGAAAAAGATGCAGATCATAGTCTGGCATTGGGGTCCGCCCTGTGGTTGCATAATGAAAGAAAAAAAATTGCACTCCGTTTCTGGATGCTTAAAGTCGTCTAGAAACTTTTAGTGTGTTGAAAAATACTTCGGAGAGACCTAGGCCTATTACATGACTGTAGCCGTGTAATTGGGAAGAACTGTGGAAGTTGCACATTGTGTTAAAACTGCCAGTCCATGCATGCTGAGAAGTGTAACTGCTGTATCCAAACTTTAATCATCAGTAAAGACCTTTTCCGCTGCATAGCTGCCTCATCATTGCCTCTACCGCTACAGGGTTCCCTGCCTTTCAACCCACAATTCATCACTATCAAGGGCACCCTGGACCACCATCAACCAGGAGAAAACTCAGAACCAGGGTATGTTTGGAAAGCATCAAACCGTGTAACTACAACCACCATTTTTGTTACTATCACTCATCCCTCTTCTCTACTGGACTTGCTGCACTTGTTGGGGAAATGAGATAAGGAGGTAGCTGTGGGTTATTTTTTTCTCACCGTTGAAATAAGCACTCATGCTCAGCTCATCCGAGTATGCATGTTTATGGTGGAGACAGAGCAGAGAGAACTGGCTTGACTGGGCTTAAGTTAACTAGTTTTCTCTGCTCTGCGCAGATGAGAGGCAATCAGCTCGCAACAGCTGTCTGCAGATGAGGCACTGGCTTAGCTATTATCCGAAATACGCCTAGGTGGAGCATCAACATATAGGATAGCTACCCTTCATCAGGTGAAATCAGCAGCTCAGCTTTCTTTAGTTTTTTTTGGGACAGACAGCTAATTTGCATGTAAAAAAAGGCTACACTTTCTATCTTTACATGTACGAGGTAGCATAGTAATCACCTCCTTTAGAAATGGTTGTAGCACAGATGTCCTCTAACATAATAGAAGATGCAGTGATGTATCTGAGTGGGTGAAGGGAAGCTTGGGGGGATAGAGGGTGCTAGGGCAGACAAGAGTCTTGGTGCGGGGGAAGCAAACTGAATCTTCGCTTCTAGTGGAGGAGAGCCTAGCTAATTCTCTGGATGATGGATATGCTGAAAACTAATTATTTGTCCTATTCGGAGACATTTTAAAGTTTGCAGTATTTGATATTACACAAAACATTATTTTATGTCATTCAATTTAAAATGGAAAAAAGTTTTACCTAAGGCTTAATACTGGCTATTTCAGCATTTTAATTAAAATGCTAATGCTGTATTTCCAGGTACGGAAGGAAACGTGCCATGTACTATTAATGAAATAAATATTAGCCACCAATTTCACAGCTGGGATTTCAGTTAATGACTTTCACAGATTAAACACTAAGCGGGTAAAAATGGAAACATGTAAACACAAAGAATATGGAATAATATAACTTAGTATGTCTATTATTTTTAAGTATTGCTGCCAGGTTCTCTGCTCCGGGTCCCACGGCTGCAAATTACTTGAAGATTATTTTATTAACGAGATGTGTTTATTACTTCAATAGAACCTGTCACTTCTCCTGACATGTCTGTTTTAGTAACTCCAATTATGAAGAGTCTATGTTGTGTCATTCCTTTATTATTCCTGCGAAAAGTTTGAATGGATTACTAGTAGAATTGAGTGAATAGAAGCCAAACAAATTGACTTTGATCCGAATTTCAGGAAAAATTTGATTTGCTGCGAAGCCGAATTTACTCGTGCTTCGTGGTAACAAATCTATTTTTGCTGAAATGGCGGGAAAAAAAAGAAATACTCACCTCATCCATTTGTTCGCAAAGAGGCTGTCATGGCCATCTACTTTGAAGACACTGTGCGGGGTGACGTGTGATGTCACCAGGCCAGCGCGCTGGCTGAGATTTTGCGCCGTGTCTTCAATCAAGATGGTCGCGACGGCCTCTCCACGAGCAAATGGATAAGGTGAGTATGTCTTTTTTTTTAACCAAATTAACCCCTGAAAGCCCACAATTGTAGCATCAGATGCCGTGATCAGCGATGATCAAAGCATCTGAGGGGTTCAATGACGGGGAGCAGCGCGATCGCCGTTCCCAATTATTTCGCCCGCCACATACAAAGGACTTTGTGAGAAAGTAATTCATCACAAATCATATTTCTTTGTGAAATTCGGTGAAGCAGCCAAATCAAATTGTTCATAATTTTGCTCATCACTAATTACTTGCAGTTCGCAATGAAAGTCCAGCTGGGGGTTACCAGTCCTTCACTCTCTGCGCCTGCGCCGAAAAAACTAAACGGTACGGCGCAGGCGCGGGATTATGAGGACGATGCGGAGAAGAAGGATGTCAATCAAGTGGACGTCGGTGTGCCAAAAGGCGAGTAGACCGAGCCTCTAGGTGCTGCAGAAACGCCCTCGTAGCACCTAGAGGCTTAATTAGTATATTATAAAAGTCTGTTTTTTAAGAAAACGGCGGCAGGCAGGGAGTTAACAAGCATACTGTTATGTAGTGCGGACATTAGCACATCACTAATGTCAGTCAGCTACATAACGATTTTTCCCATGACAGAAACCCTTTAATAAATCACACAGTTCCAGAATATGCCAAACCTCACAACTTTTAGAATGTTGACCACTTATGATTCATTGTGTAAAATATCATGTTTATATTTCTGCACATTTTTATCATTTTTCATTTATACATTACCACTAAAATCATCTAAGTATTGTAAGGGTGGAGGTTTCATCTAATATGTTGCCCTGTGTACTCGGGTACCATACTTGTGCCATTTAGCTAATAGAAGCAATGTGAAAATACAGCAGATCCTAGGTAAAAAAAAAAAATGGTCAGCAGAGAAATGTTGCTGTTGGAGACTGAACAGCCGCAATTTGTGCCTTTTCAAGGTAAAGACCGGAGACCACTCATCTGTTTTGTTTCCTTGAGGAAAGCAGACAAGATTGCTTCAGATCAATAAAAAAGAAAAACACAATGTCAAAGTTTACCTTACCAGGCTCCATCGCTATTGATATGGCTGTTTTTGTCAGCATAGTTGGCAGACAACTGTATACAATTGATAGGTGAAAGTTTTAGGCTTCTGGTTATTATGTCATACCTGTAGGAATCAGAATCATTAGTTTTGCTGCCTCATAAAGGTCACTGGTTTTTCTATTTATTTTGTCAACTGAAAAGTCTATCACGGCTCAGACTGGGAGAGTAAAACCTATTTGTGAGACCATTTAATTATTTTCAAGGAAGTTTAGGCAACAAAGTTAAATAAAGTTTGAGATGACTTTTTCAAGAAATTGCAGGAAGTTTGTTTCTAGCTTCTTGACTTGTCAAATTCTTAAAGGGGCTATCCCATGATTAATCAGACATCATATAGTACATGACAACCTCTTTCTAACAAACTTAGAACCAGCCCTGTACATCACATGGATCCAGAGATCATTGCTCCAATTAGGATCCTCCTCAGGGGGCTTCCACTTTCTCCGGGGAGATTGTCCTTTCTACTGCAGCTTTTAGCAGTTGAAGGATGAACCTGAGCATGTGCTTCCATCTCAGTGAGCAGGACAGAGAAATTAGAAAAAGTGCAAACAGCAGGAGGCGCTATACAGATAGACGTCAGTAAATAAATCAGTGGCTATACTACAGTGCCGTGCAAAAGTATTCACCCCCTTGACTTTTTTCATATTTTGGTGCCGCACAACCTGGAATTAATATGGATTGTTTGAGGATTTGCATCATTTAATTTACAGATCATGCCCACAACTTTGAAAATTATTATTTTTTTCTGTGAAGCAAAACAAAATAACAGAAAAAGTCATGTGCATAACTATTCACCCCCCTAAAGTCAATACTTTGTAGAGCCTCCTTTTGCGGCAATCACACCTCCAAGTTACTTTGGATAATCTTACCACAGGGATTTTTGCCCATTCCTCCTTGCAAAACTGCTCCAGCTCCTTCAAGTTGGATGGTTTGGGCTTGTGAACAGCCATCTTTATGTCTGACCACAGTTTTCTATTGGATTGGGATCTGGGCCTTGACTAGGCCATTCCAACACATTTACATGTTTCCCCATAAATCACTCAAGTGTTGCTTCTGTAGCTTTGTTTGGGGTCATTGTCCTGCTGGAAGGTGAACCTCTGCCCTAGCCTCAAATCACGCACAGAGTGGTGCAGATTTTGCTCAAGAATATCCCTGTATTTAGCACCATCCATCTTTCCCTCAACTCTGACAAGTTTCCCAGTCCTGGCTGCTGAAAAACATCCCCACAGCATGATGCTGCCACCACCATGTTTCACTGTGGGGGTGGTGTTCTTTGGGTGATGTGTTGGGTTTGCTTTGATGGCTGAAAAGTTCACTTTTAAATCGCATCAGAACAGAGCACCTTCCTCCATACATTTTGGGAGTCTCCCACATGCCTTTTCGCAAACTCACAACGTGCCTTTTAGTTTTTAGCTGAAAGTAATGGCATTCTTCTGCCCACTCTGCCATAAAGCCCAACTCTATGGAGCTACGGCTTATTGTCGTCCTATGTACAGATACTCCAGTCTCTGCTGTGGAACTCTGCAACTCCTCCAGGGTTACCTTAGGTCTCTGTGCTGCCTCTCTGATTAATGCCCTCCTTGCCCGGTCTGTGAGTTTTAGTGAGCGGCGATCTCTTGGCAGGTTTGCTGTTGTTCCATGTTCTTTCCATATGGTTATGATAGATTTGATGGTGCTCCTGGGGATCATTAAAGATTTGGATATTTTTATAACCTAACTTTGACTTGTATTTCTCAACAACATTGTCCCTTACTTGTTTGGAGAGTTCCTTGGTCTTCATGGCAGTGTTTTAGGTGTTTCAGCCTCAGGGGCCTTTCAAAAAAAGGTGTGTATATGTAATGACAGATCATGTGACACTTAGATTGCACACAGGTGGACATCATTTCACTAATTATGTGACTTCTGAAGGTACTTGGTTGCACCAGAGCTTTTTATGGGCTTCCTAATAAAGGGGGTGAATACATACACACATGCCAATTTTCTGTTTCCTATTTCTGAACAATAGTTTTATTTATATATTTTTCTCATTTCACTTCACCAACTTAGACTATTGTGTTCTGATCCATCACATAAAATTCAGATTAACAAAACATTGAACTTAAGGCTGTAATGTAACAAAATCTAAAAAAAGTCAAGGGGAGTTAATACTTTTGCAAGGCACTGTACATTTTTAATAACATGTAATTACAAATGTATTCAGATCCAGGTGCTGGGATGAAAATTGTAGAATATTTTTTGTGGGACAACTCCTTTAAAGATATTTTTTTAATCTTGTTCATGGCCCCTATAAAGTAGACTAGCCACCTCTAAGAGCCTCCACCAAGTTCTTCAACAAGTATCCTATCCACCTCTAAGACCCAGCACCAAGTTCTTCAACAAGTATCCTATCCACGTCTAATAGCCAGCACCAAGCTCCTCAATAAGTAGCCTAGACACCTCTAAAAGCCAGCACCAAGTTCTTCAACAAGTATACTATCCACTTCTAATAGCCAGCACCAAGCTCTTCAACAAGTAGACTAGCCACCTCTAAGAGCCATCACCAAGCTCTTCAACTAACCACCTCTAAGAGCCAGCACAAAGCTCTTCCACAGGTAAACTAGCCACCTCTAAAAGCCAGCACCAAGCTCTCTAACAAGTAGCCTAATCACCTCTGAGAGCCAGCTCTTCAACAGCAGCTTCCAATCTGGTAGACTCAAGCCTTCTATATACTGTATTACATTCATACGAGTATTCAGCAATTCATCTGAATGGCCGCCATGCTCAACAACATTTCTGGCTGACAGCCACTATTTGAAAGAGGTTGGTTATGAGACAACCCTATTAACAGAGTCTTGATTTGGAAATTGATGAAGACATATAATTTAAGTTTGAGAATGTTTTAACTGGAAATATCATCTTAAATTCAATCTACTGTTTACAGCTTGAGTTTCCCAAGCAAATCTTTGTTACAGAAACAACCTGTAACTTGAGGACCTGGGTAAAAGATGTATATGGTAGAATTTTGAAGTAATAGGTCAGACGAGGGCCCATGAGATCATTATTTGCTATATATAAAGTAGTTATATGTGAACAACATTCCATGCAGGGATGAAAAAAAACTATTCACAACTTTGGGACAAAGTGGACGGTTGCTTAACCATTGTAATAGTCATTGATGGAGTTGAGCAATCACCATCACATAAGAGTTATCAGTTTCGATAATTTTTTAAACCAGTGCCCCATCACTTTTAAGTCAAGATTACCTAGGATATATGAATATGGTTTTCTAAAATAGACAACTGACAAAATAAGGCATGCTTCACATGTCCAGGTTTTGATCATTATTTGGCCAATGATTTCCATCAGTGATTGTTTGCAAAACCGCGAGTGCAGCCTGCACAGAGAAGGCATAATGGAAAGATCTGCACCTGTTCTGTGTTTTTGACCTGCACCTGGCCTTGGCTTTGCCTCACAATTACTGATGGAAATCATTGACCAAATCACTTGTGTGAACTAGGCCTTAAATGGTACCGAAACCTTTACTGAAACCACGAAGGGGCTGCAGCATTTCTCAGAGCGCATTGCAGCTTCAGCTTTCATCAGTTCTGCTCTACTTTTCGAGCATATGGAATATGTATACATATAAACTGTATAGAATCTGTACAAGCTAAAAAACAAAAACTGGCAAAGCCAATGGAAGCTGAAGGTGAAAGTGTTTCTGAACCTTTGTGGTCTCTGAAAAGGTTTAAGTACCCTCCCTTTAGGCATTTAAAGAGCACCTGTCAGCAGAATCAACCCCATCAAACCATTCACACAGCCTGGTAAGGCTGATCCTGATACCTGATACCTGTCTTGTGAAAATCAGTTCCATTTTTCATGAGAAAAAAAGACTTGAGGGCTTCCATGGGGTGGGATCAACACTAGAAAGATGAGGAGCCGAGGTGCACTAAATGGCTAGGCACCGCCCATTAATGCACTAGAGTCCGGGAATGCAGCAACCACCATTTTCACAAGATAAATATCAATGTAATCAGCAAGATCAACCCTACCAGACAGTATGCCAGTTTGTCCAGCAGGTAAAAAAAAATTCACTAAAGGCTCAGAATGGGTCAAAAAAGTGAAATGGGCTATACTCACTTCATCTATCCCACACCCAGTGGCGTAGCGTGGGTTGCCAGCACCCGGGGCAAGCCAAAAATGTCGCCCCCCCCCCCCAGCCCGTGGGCACACCCCTTTTAAAGGGAAAATGTCACCGGGATTTTGGGTATAGAGCTATGGACATGGGTTACTAGATGGCCGCTAGCACATCTGCAATACCTAGTCCCCATAGCTCTGTGTGCTTTTATTGTGTAAAAAAAACGATTTGATACATATGCAAATTAACATGAAATTAGTCCTGTCCCTGACTCATCTCACATACAGGACTCATCTCAGGTTAATTTACATATGGATCAAATAGTTTTTTTTACACAATAAAAGCACACAGAGCTATGGGGACTGGGTATTGCAGATGTGCCAGCGGCCATCTAGCAACCCATGTCCTCAGCTCTAAAATCCCAGTGACAGGTTCCCATTAACAGATAATGTAGTAGATCACTTGCAGTCCTATGTAACACCACAGATAACAGTGATAACTCTCCGTGTACAGATAATGTAGTAGATTCAACTGCAGTCCTATGTAACACCTCAGATAACACAGTGATAACTCTCTGAGTACAGATAATGTAGTAGATGGGTGTGAGCCCCCAGAATTCAGAACACGCACCGTGTGACCTGAAGTCTGGGGCCAGGATGCAGCAGGGTGGGCGATATTCTCAATCTGCTCCCCCAACCCTACCATGAAACAGATATGTCATGGGCATTATTATTACAGTATAATACCGCCCCATACCTGTTACATCCAGTGACCTCTCCTGTGATGTAGACTTTCCTCAACGTCTTCATTCAGAGATAAGACCGCCATGACACCTTCTTTCAGCCGCTTCTCGTCTCTGCAGAGTTTCACAGAATTTTTTTAGGTTCCTCACTTTACTATCATCCTCTCCTTCCTGGTGTCTCAACAACTCCTCCTGCTGCCCCCCAATACTGTGCTAGAGCCAGACAGATAGTCCCCCATTTCCCATAATATTATTCCCCCTGTATATAATGGCCCCCTCTTTATTATTAATGTATTTGCCCCCTCTTTGTTGTTAATGTATTATTAAAGTAAATTGCCCTCTGAGATTCTCAGTGAGGCCTGGCTGGGGCATGGGGCCTAATGAGGACTAACAATAGATTAATACAAAGGATTATTACTGTGGGGGCCTAAGTGGAATCTGATGCACAATAGGCCTATGGGAAAGAATATTACTAGTACTACTCACTGTGCATATTCCACCTAGGCCCCCACAGTAATAATCCTCCATTATTAATACTGGTCCAGTATGACTCCTCCTGAGCCTGGGCTGAGACACATTTTCCCCACAAAAATGACCTCTCTGGGCAGCAAGCAATCGTTACCTGAAGAAATACAACTACTGCTGCCCTGACTCCCTGACTGGTCTGAGTGGTGCAGCAGGCCAGGCTCTGTTTAGTTTATAAAATTGTGCCTCAGCTCAGTGTCTAAGGCTACTTTCACACTAGTGGCAGGACGGATCCGACCTGCCGCTATTTCGCAGTGCCGCCGCTCCGTCCCCATTGACTATAATGGGGACGGGGGCGGAGCGCCGGCGCAGCACTAAAAGGTCAGACATGCAGTACTTTCAGTCTGGCGGCCTTTTGCCGTTCTGTGCCGGAGCTCAATGGGGACGGAGCGGCGGTCCGGCGAAATAGCGGCAGGACAGATCCGACAGGGTGAACAGCCTGTCGGATCCGTCCTGCCGCTAGTGTGAAAGTAGCCTTAGGGTCCATTCACACGTCCGCAATTTCGTTCCGCATTTTGCAGGAACGGAATTGCGGACCCATTAATTTCTATGGGGCAGCATAATGTGCTGCCCAGATACGGAATTGCGGACCCATACTTCCGGGTCCGCAATTCCGTTAAGAGCATGTCCTATTCTTGTCCGCAATTGCGGACAAGAACAGGCATATTCTATTAGTGCCGGCAATGTGCTGTCCGCAAAATGCGGAACGCACATTGCCGCTGTCCATGTTTTGCGGATCCGTGGATCCGCAAAACACGTTGCGGACGTGTGAATGGACCCTTAGGCTGAGCCTCAGAGGGACTTAAACTTGGTCAGTGACTGTCTGGACTCTGCAGAGATACTTGTCTGGACCTGAGACTGAGAGGAGGGCAGACATGGCTGCAGCCCTGAAGCTTACAGGGACCCAGCTCAAAACCTGATTCCAAAGCAGGATATAAAAGCCCAAGAGGAAGCTGAAGTGCCATGAGAGCCAGTCCAAGCAGGACCGTGGCAGTCAGGCGGTGCTGGTGAAGGATGACCAGAGACAGTACTGTCTCTGGGATGCCATGTGCCCATCTCTGCTGTCCACTCCATATACCAGGGTAGGCCTGGTATATGGGCAGCAGAGATGGGCAGAAACTGCAGATGGCATCCCAGAGAGGCATACTGTCTCTCTGTCAGTGTCCCTGGGCTGGTCATCCTTCACCAGCACCCTGACTGCCATGATGCCATCTACTTGGCAGCCTTGGCATGGCTCTCATGGCACTGGCACAGTGGCACTTCACTAGTTCACTCATATATTACCCCTAACGCCTACCCTCAGCCCATGCCAACATACACACTGTGACTGACCTAATTCACTCAGGCTGGGACTGGGAATGACACTGACTGCAGTGTCACGTACTCTGTCAGGGTTGCTTTCAGGCTGCCTGTCTGGACTCTGGATAGACTCTCTGACCGCTACAAGTGCTGAAGCAGGGACAGTGCGGCAGCCATCTTCTGCTTCTATCTTCTTCTGGCTCCTGGCTCCGCACTGTCTTTCCTGCCTGGTGGTGGGCGGAGCCTATCAGTGTGATCGTACTGCGCCCCGCCTCCTCACTCTGCTCTGCTCTGCTGTGTGAAGAAAAAAACACAGCATCAGCCATTTAAGATTTTGTTGTTGAAGCGGACAGCGCCCCCCTGCAGTGTGGCGCCCGGGGCAACGGCCCCCCCGGCCCCCCCCACGCTACGCCCCTGCCCACACCACTCCCATTTAGATGCTTCTTTGGTACCCGCCAGTCTGTACTTCCTGGTACTTCTCGACATGCAGGAAATGACCACTCAGCCAGTCACTTCCTGTGGCGGGTCACTGCTGAGCCAGTGATTGGCTAAGCAATCATTTGTTGTTGTGTCGAGAGGGACCAAAAAGGGGAGACCGGCGGGGACCTTGGAAGTGTCAGAACAGGGGCGACCGTGCATTGCTAAGGTGAATATCTTTCATTCTGTTAACCTATTGTGAACCATTTATAAAAGAGAGATTTCCCACCAGACTCCACCTTTAATGAGGAGCTCATTGTTATATGTGCATCTTACCTGTTATTAAGCAACGTCTAATTTTAAACTTAATTAGTATCAGACCTACATCTAGGAACACATCCTGACAAGACATCTACAGGGAAGATTACAATACCGCTACTCCTGTTCTGTCCCAAAATATGCCTTCAATATTAGCAGGTTGCTAAACAGGGAAACTGGGTGACAAGCCAAGGAAGAAGTAGAAGCAGGTAGTGAATACACGAGTGATGTGAATAGAGACAATTCAACTATGGGATGGCACCATTTATCCCTAGATAATACACTATTTCCTTATCTAATTAGTTAATCATGTGGCATCAAATCAGTGCAGAGTTGCATGTAGACCTTATCAATAAGCTTAGTCGTCATCCACACCAAACATCAGAATAGAGGAGATAGGGAGAGCAGCTTGTCTAAAAAAAAAAAATAAAAAAAAAAAAAAAAAAGGGAGGTGGAGTTTAGCAGAAGGGGCAGGGCAGCAGAAAACTGGCTAAAATATAATTCAACATAGATTTGTGATGCACAGGTAGCACAAGATGTGACAAATGTAATAAATCAAGTGCACTTCTTAATAAGTTTTCTGCATCTTACTCTGGCAGAATTTATAGAAAAACTGACATATAAAATATATTATTTATATTATATTTTATATACATATATATATATATATATATATATATATACATATACACTCACCTAAAGAATTATTAGGAACACCTGCTCTATTTCTCATTAATGCGATTATCTAGTCAACCAATCACATGGCAGTTGCTTCAATGCATGTAGGGTTGTGGTCCTGGTCAAGACAATCTCCTGAACTCCAAACTGAATGTCAGAATGGGAAAGAAAGGTGGGCTACAACAGCAGAAGACCCCACCGGGTACCACTCATCTCCACTACAAATAGGAAAAAGAGGCTACAATTTGCACGAGCTCACCAAAATTGGACTGTTGAAGACTGGAAAAATGTTGCCTGGTCTGATGAGTCTCGATTTCTGTTGAGACATTCAAATGGCAGAGTCCGAATTTGGCGTAAACAGAACGAGAACATATATCCATCATGCCTTGTTACCACTGTGCAGGCTGGTGGTGGTGGTGTAATGGTGTGGGGGATGTTTTCTGGGCACACTTTAGGCCCCTTAGTGCCAATTGGCCATCGTTTAAATGTCACGGGCTACCTGAGCATTGTTTCTGACCATGTCCATCCCTTCATGACCACCATGTGCCCATCCTCTGATAACTACTTCCAGCAGGATAATGCACCATGTCACAAAGCTGGAATCATTTCAAATTGGTTTCTTGAACATGACAATGAGTTCACTGTACTAAAATGGCCCCCACAGTCACCAGATCTCAACCCAATAGAGCATCTTTGGGATGTGGTGGAACGGGAGCTTCGTGCCCTGGATGTGCATCCCTCAAATCTCCATCAACTGCAAGATGCTATCCTATCAATATGGGCCAACATTTCTAAAGAATGCTATCAGCACCTTGTTGAATCAATGCCACGTAGAATTAAGGCAGTTCTGAAGGCAAAAGGGGGCCCAACACCGTATTAGTATGGTGTTCCTAATAATTCTTTAGGTGAGTGTATTTCATCTCAGTCTTTGGTAAATGTGCTCCCATGCATGAGCATACAAGGTCAGAATATTGTTTCAAGACAATGGACTAATACACTATCAGGATATTGCCAAGCCCTTTAAACCATCTACAAACATTGGGGAAGATTTATCAAAACTGGTGTAAAGTAGAACTGGCTTAGTTGCCCCTAGCAACAAATCAGATTCCACCTTTCATTTTTCAGAACTCTTTTGGAAAATGGTTGTTATGGGCAGGGGAGCACCCTGGAATTTTGTCTAGGGGGGTCCGAAAGGCAAAAAAATGTGGCATGTGTAGTGCGCTGTGCTAATTCAATTTTTCAAAGCCCCCTTTATATTTAAAACTGCAGGGACGGGGGTGTAGCGTGTTGCGCCGATTCTTTTACTTGGCGATTCTAAAAGCTCTGCAGGAAAATAACATTTTTTGGGCCCCGCCCATTATTAAAAGCCCCTCCTACATATAATAGGCCACTCCCAACAAACACTGTACAGCTGACATTCTATAGTTGCGGCCGGTCTCTACACATCATACGGAGAGGGGAGGCCTGTCCTGGCTGCACTGCCTGCTTCAAATCATACAATAGACAGCCGGCTGCAGCCAGGAAGCTTCTCCGCTCTCCTCCTTCCCCAGATCCTGCTCAAGGCCTGTGGTTCCCCCCACCATCTGCCTGCTGCCCCCTTTGGCTGTCCTCACCCAGCTCTGAATCCTCCTTCTGCAAATGGCAGGGGAGGAGCCGGAGCATCTCCTCTCCTACATAGCACCTCATACCTCTTACATCCAGTGATGTCACCTTTGTTGTAGACGTTCTCTTTCCTCATCTTCTCCATTCAGACCAGACCGCCATGATGATTTTTCAGCCATCTCCCATCTCTGCAGAGATTAACAAACAGACATTAGTTTCCCACATTTCCATCATCTTCACATCTTCTGAACACCCTTTCCTGCCTCCCCCAATACTATACTGCAGAAACAGTCTCCCTGGAAATACTACTACCACACAGATAGTGCCCCCAATACTGTGCCCACTGTGCCCCCAATACTATACTGCAGAAACAGTCCCCCTGGAAATACTGCTACCACACAGATAGTGCCCCAATACTATGCCCACTGTGCCCCCAATACTATACTGCAGAAACAGTCCCCCTGGAAATACTGCTACCACACAGATAGTGCCCCCTTCAACAATTATTGGCACACAGTGCTCTAAAAAAATAACTGCGCCCAGACACTACTAGTATAAAGATAATGTCCCCCAAAAATTATTGTACCCCCGCTTAGTACCTGCTGTTGAGCTAATGTCCCCATAATGTATGCCAGTATAAAATACCCCTATATAGTGCCCCAGTAAATGCCCTCATAGTGCTCCTCTCCCCTTCCCCATAGTATCGCCCATAATATGCCAGTAAAAAATGCCCCTTCTAAGTGCCACCATATGCCCCAATAGTGCTCCTTTCCCCCATAGTGCCTACCATAATGTGCCAGTAAAAAAATGCCCCCTTAGTGCCACCAGATGCAATAATGCCCCCATAATGTGCCAATAAGAATAAAGGCCCCTTTAGAGCCCCCACTTCCCCTTAGTGCCCCCAAATAATGCCCCTATAGTGCCACCAGATGCCCCATAGTGCCGTTCTCCCCTATAGTGCCCCCCATAATGTGTAAAAAAAAAAAGCCCCTTTAGAGCCCCCATAGTGCTCCTCTCCCCCATGGTGCCCCCCAAATAATGCCCCCATAGTGCCGTTCTCCCCTTTAGTGCCCCCCATAGTGCCGTTCTCCCCTTTAGTGCCCCCATAGTGCCGTTCTCCCCTTTAGTGCCCCCATAGTGCCGTTCTCCCCTTTAGTGCCCCCATAGTGCCGTTCTCCCCTTTAGTGCCCCCATAGTGCCGTTCTCCCCTTTAGTGCCCCCCTTAGTGCCGTTCTCCCCTTTAGTGCCCCCCTTAGTGCCGTTCTCCCCTTTAGTGCCCCCATAGTGCCGTTCTCCCCTTTAGTGCCCCCATAGTGCCGTTCTCCCCTTTAGTGCCCCCATAGTGCCGTTCTCCCCTTTAGTGCCCCCATAGTGCCGTTCTCCCCTTTAGTGCCCCCATAGTGCCGTTCTCCCCTTTAGTGCCCCCATAGTGCCGTTCTCCCCTTTAGTGCCCCCATAGTGCCGTTCTCCCCTTTAGTGCCCCCATAGTGCCGTTCTCCCCTTTAGTGCCCCCATAGTGCCGTTCTCCCCTTTAGTGCCCCCATAGTGCCGTTCTCCCCTTTAGTGCCCCCATAGTGCCGTTCTCCCCTTTAGTGCCCCCATAGTGCCGTTCTCCCCTTTAGTGCCCCCATAGTGCAGTTCTCCCCTTTAGTGCCCCCATAGTGCAGTTCTCCCCTTTAGTGCCCCCATAGTGCAGTTCTCCCCTTTAGTGCCCCCATAGTGCCAGCTCCCCCCTCAAAAAAAAGCAAAAAACAAAAAAACACACTGATACTTACCAGCAGCGATGCGATGCAGCCTCTTCCGGCCCGTGTCCCTGCTGTGTGCTGCCCGACCCAGGCGGTGCGATGATGACGTCATTGCGCCGCCAGGGCCGGCCTCTGATAGGCTGCAGGCATCAGTGCCTGCGGCCTATCAGAAGAACAGGGGAGGGACACACCTCTCCCTCCCCTGCCGCAGCACAGATATGGAGATGAGCGCTTCCACAATGGAAGCGCTCATCTCCTACTGCCCCCCGGCCCCCCACCACCACTGCCACAGCCGCAATTACATCCAGGGCCGCGCCGCCTGTGGTGATCGGTGGTGTGGCCCTGAAGGATAAAAAAAAAAAAATTTGACTGGTTGTTCTAGGGGAGGTCCAGACCCGCTGGACCCCCCCCGTAGGTGCGCCACTGGTTATGGGCAACTAAGCAAGTTTTTCTTTATACCACTTTTGATAAATCTCCCCCATAGAGTTTGGACTTTCTCTGTATGTTTGAGAGGTTCCTCGAGACACTCTGGCTTCCTCCAACAGGTTGGCTAACTGGCTTCCTATGCCACTGTCCTAGGCCACCGTGAATTTTATTCTCCTTAGGCCTCATGCCCACAGCCGTTGTTTTGGTCCGCATCTGAGCTGCAATGGGGTCGCAAAAGATGCGGACAGCACTCCGTGTGCCGTCCGCATCCGTTGCTCCATTCCGTGACCCCGCAAAAAATATTTAACATGTCCTATTCCTGTCCGCGCTTTGCGGAAAAGAATAGGCAGTTATATTAAAGGCTGTCCGTGCCGTTCCGCAAATTGCGGAACGCGCATGGACGCCATCCATGTTTTGCGGATGCGTGGTTTGCGGACCGCAAAACACACAGCGGTTGTGTGCATGAGGCCTTAGTGAATAAAAAGAATGAAAGTAAAGATACATATTTGTAGTAAAACTTTGTAATTTGGCACTGTTTGACACATTTTAGTTTTATGCATATAAATCCAATGTGATGAATTGTGTAAAAAAAATAAAAATTATAATAATAATGATCCACTGCTTCAAGGGGGCTCTGCAGAAAAGATGTGTAGTTTCGAAGGAAAGGGGCATGACTTAAAATGTACAGAATTGTGCCAAATTTCTAGCCCAGTATTCCCCTGCAAAGTAAGGCTACTTTCACACTGGTGTTTTTGCTTTCCATTTGTGAGATCCGTTCAGGGCTCTCACAAGCGGTCCAAAATGAATCAGGATCCGCTCAGAATGCCTCAGTTTTGCCTCCGATCAGTCTCCGATCCGCTCTGGAGACGGACACCAAAACGCTGCCTGTGATTTGCGCCATGCCCATCAGCTTGCATGTTCTATGAGGAGGACAGGTGTTTTGTGGGGGGACTACATAACAGCCAGTTGTAAAAAAGTCACAAATTAAGCCTCATTCACAGTCAGTGATGTCCATCAGTGATTGTGAGCCAAAACCAGGAGTGGAGCCTCCACAGACATCAGGTATAAGGGAAAGTTCTGCACCTGCTCAAAGAATCGCGTAATGGATTCCGCTACCACGGACCATAATGGAATTTAGTATCCATAACGCGATTCTTCGATAACCCGAACCCGAACTTTAGACGCCGAACTTAAAACACAAGTTCGCTCAACACTACTCAAAATCACTGATGGAAATCACTGACCAAACACTGACTGTGTGAATGAGGCCTAAAGCCTATTTCAAACTTCAGTGATTTGATCAGTGATTGTGAGCCAAAACCAGGTGCGGATCAAAAACACAGAACAGGAGTAAATCTTTCCCTTAGGCCTCATGCACACGACCGTTGTGTGCATCCATGTCCGTTGTTCGGTTTTCCGTGATTTTCTGCAGACCCATTGACTTGAAAAAACACGGAGGCACACAAGATTGCCATCCGCGTCCGTGGTCCATGTCCGTAGATCCGTCTGCATACAGCTTTTTCAGAGCTGAGTTTTCACATGAAAACTCAGATCCGACAGTATATTCTAACACAGAGGCGTTCCCAGAGTGATGGGGACGCTTCAAGTTAGAATATACCAAGAACTGTGTACATGACTGCCCCCTGCTGCCTAACAGCATCCGATCTCTTACAGGGGGCTGTGATCCGCACAATTAACCCCTCAGGTGCAGCACCTGAGCGGTTAATTGTGCGTATCATAGCCCCCTGTAAGAGATCAGGTGCTGCCAGGCAGCAGGGGGCCAGACCCCCTCCCTCCCCAGTTTTAAATTCATTGGTGGCCAGTGCGGCCCCCCTCCCTCCCTCCCCTGTATTAAATTCATTGGTGGCCAGTGCGGCCCCCACTCCCTCCCTCCCCTGTATTAAATTCATTGGTGGCCAGTGCGGCCTCCCCTCTCCCCCCCTAATTAAAATCACACACCCCCATCATTGGTGGCAGTGGAGAGTTCCGATTGGAGTCCTAGTTTAATCGCTGGGGCTCCGACCGGTAACCATGGCAACCAGGACGCTACTGCAGTCCTGGCTGCCATGGTTACTTAGCAATTTTAGAAGCATTATACTTACCTGTGCTGTCTGTGACAGGCCGGGTGCTCCTCCTACTGGTAAGTGACAGGTCTGTGCTATAAGCAATGTGCCGCACAGACCTTTCACTTACCAGTAGGAGGAGCGGCGGGTCACAGACAGCGCAGGTAAGTATAATGCTTCTAAAATTGCTAAGTAACCATGGCAGCCAGGACTGCAGTAGCGTCCTGGTTGCCATGGTAACCGACCGGAGCCTCAGCGATTAAACTGGGACTCCGATCGGAACTCTCCGCTGCCACCAATGATCGGGGGGGGGAGGGGGGGCCGCACTGGCCACCAATGAATTTAAAACTGGGGAGGGAGGGGGGTCTGCCCCCTGCTGCCTGCCAGCACCTGATCTCTTACAGGGGCACCTGATCTCTTACAGGGGGCTATTCTATGCACAATTAACCCCTCAGGTGCTGCACCTGAGGGGTTAATTGTGCGGATCACAGCCCCTGTAAGAGATCGGATGCTGCAAGGCAGCAGGGGGCAGTTATGTCCACAGTTCTTAGTATATTCTAACTTGAAGCGTCCCCTGTGTTAGAAAATACTGTCGGATCTGAGTTTTCACGATGTAACTCAAATCCGATGGTATATTCTAACATAGAGACGTTCCCATGGTGATGGGGACGCTTCAAGTTAAAATATACCATTAAATTGGAGAAAACTCCAATAGGGACTCCTGACTTTACATTGAAAGTCAATGGGGGACGGATCCGTTTGCAATTGCACCATATTGTGCCAACATCAAACGGATCCGTCCCCATTGACTTGCATTGTAAGTCAGGACGGATCCGTTTGGCTCCGCACGGCCAGACGGACACCAAAAATCACGGAAGACACACAGAAGAAAAAACGGACATGGATCACGGAACAACGGAACCCCATTTTGCGGACCGTGAAAAAATACTGTCGTGTGCATGAGGCCTTATACTTTATCTTTGTGCAGCCTACACTCCTGGTTTTGGCTCACAATCACTCATGAAATTAACGATCAAACACTGGAGTGGGAATTAGGCCTTAATCCAACCTACTGCTGTAGAGCCAAGTAACAACTGACAGTACCTATGTAATATACATGATTAGACTTTAGATTAAAAAAATTCATAGGTACCGTATTTTGTGCGACTAATTTAACAAATGGTGTGCAACAGTTAAAAAATTTGTTGCGAACAAAACTGGCTTTAAACCAAGCAGACGTTTACAAAAAAATCTTGATACAGAGTTTACACTCTAAATATTAGACAGGATTAGTAAATCTGCACCAATGTGCCATATTGCTCAGGTCAATTATAGGTAGCGATCTATGGCACACCACACGTATTGCTGTTAGAAAATAGTAATTTTAATTCATGAATTCATAAGTTTTTAATCTTTACAACACTTTGTGTCATTCCTCATGCAGTATTATATTAAGCATAACGTAGGGTCATAAACAGAAGTCAGTTGTGACCTTTATTAAGGGATCTGTGGCCCATGTATCTGTTTGTGGAGCTGGATGTGAATATTGCTCAGGTTTACTTCCTAGAATATTCAGGGGAAAATTCATTATGGCTGTACACAAATTTTATGGCATAGAAAAGTAAAACAAATGTTGTCACAAGCGCCAGTTTGTGCCAAAATTTTTAACTTTCTCTGACACCCTTGCCACTTTTTCAAAAAGAGTTGGGTTGTAACCGGTGTGCCCGTTTTTTCACTAGAAATTTACCAATATGCACCATAATTATTAAGAGGTTATGTTTCTTAATAGTTGTGTCACATCTCACCCCCCCCTGCCCCCGCAGAACAAATTTAGACTGGTATACACAACCCCAGTCTTAATAAATCTTCCCCTGGGCCTTGTAATATATGTGTGCTGTAAGTCCCACCTGCCAGTTATCTGCTTTACTTCCAGTGTGAAGAAGATAAATTGCCTCCAGCTTTCATTGTCAGTCCTTGTATAGTTCACTGATTTGCACAAGAAACCAGTTGTTCGTGTCTCTTCTCTTCTCCAATACATTATTAGATGGAGAGGAGCAGCCCCTATAGAACAGCTTCTTGAGGAACTTCACTTACTTGAAGACTGAGCATGTTCTCGCCACCTGGGGGACAGACAGCTCATGGCTTTTGTTAACCTCTAGCTCAGGTAATTTGTGAGCAGACATTCATTGGGGGGCATTTGTCAATCAACATAAAATTTCAGACTTATAGGAAAAGAAGTGGCCACATCCTGTCGGGACCCTAATCTTACAGATTAGTGAGCGTGAACCCACTGTGCCAACTAAGCAGTTTGGGCTTTAACCCCTATACAGAGATCTGGACTTCGCTGCAGGGAAGCAACCTGACCAATATCTTCTTCTGACCCATTGGGAATAGGGACTTTCACCAAGACTTGAATGCTGTTCTTTAGAGATTCAGGCAGCACACACAGGAAAGACTTGGGGGCGGAGTAGTGATGAGGCAAACACGAGCGAGGCTGGGGTCTTGACTGGAGCACAGACAGGGACAACAGAATGGGTTAACCTCAACACGAGGTAAACTGAACTTGAAAGTGTAGGAGGACACAGTGAGACATTCATTTTATGGGATTGCCACTACTCACCAATCCTGGCCGCGTTGGCTGTCACGCGACCAGTGTCACCATGTAGCCCTAGCCTAAAAGGTATATTTTTTGACCCTGGCTTTTTAACTCTTTAAGCAAAGATGAATTTATGACATTTGTTTTCCTATTTGCCTCCTTTTAGAGTTTATGCATTTGCGAATTTCGAATTTGATGAATTTATACATTTTATTTCTCTATTTGTCTTGTTTAAAATTTCTGGCACGTAATGTTTATTGACAGAGATTATACTTCACTTATTTCACCAGTTCATCTTTATGACAACAGTTGGTAAAAAAAATGTTGATATAGAGACATGTTGTCATGGAGCACAGCATTACAGATCAGATCTCTGAGACATGACTGACAGGTGATTATTCCACTCCACACGGAGCAAGTCATCAAACACCGCTATATCCTTCTGCTGCAAATAATCAGCCATACCGCCGGCGTGTCTCTTCACGCGGGTGTTTATCTCTTATTAACCAACCGAAAGAATGTTTCTCAATGGCCCACATTGATTTCAGGGAAATTTAGACTGATGAAAAATGTTTCTTTTGCTCCTGTTTTCAATCAAATTCAGTGGACTTTTGAAAGTGCTGAATGCACAGCTTGTGGCATTATTCAGCCTGGCATAAAAAGAATTCCAAAAATAAGGGGCATGACAGGCGCTGCATGTGTTTCTAGCAGTTTACATTCTGTTCATTCAAATTATAGCTTGTAGAGAATGGGAACCCTAAACCAATTTCAAATTGACTTTTGTTTGTTAATTGATTTGGATTTTGAGCTAAAAATGTTTTTGTGATAGGTTTGTATTATAAATTGTGCCTCTGCCATACCTCTTTCTGTCTCACCCGTCATATCCCAAGCATTAGTGTTGAGCACGAATATCAGCGAATTTTTATCGTGAATATTGCCACTTTGAGAATTCATGACTATTTAGAATATAGTGCTATATATTCGTTATATTGAATATTCGTCATTTTTTTCATCATCTGAACACATGATTCCTCTCTGCTTCTTGCTTGTGGGCCAATGAGAAGGAAGCAATGTAAAGTTCACAACAATACTTAGTGCACCAATCAGTAATCTGAGCCAGACCTGCTGAAGTGTGAAGTTGCACGTAGTGCGATAATATATTCTAATCACTGCCGATTAGCGCTATCGTGAATATATTGGAGCACTCTATCTTCATATAAAGCTATTCTAATGTTCTGCCGTGCCAACCATTTTCTCCAGTCTCAGGAATCTTATACCAGCTTGAAAAATGTAGCCAAAGAGACCCACGCCTGTATTTAACTTTACGAATTCGCATTACGCAACTTTTACATTGCCGATTTTTCGCAGTCAATAAAATAATTTCGAATTCTCTAAATTTGCGAATATATGACGAATATTCTACAAAATATTAGTAAAATAACGCAAATTCGAATATAGCCCCTGCCGCTCATCACTACCAAGCATCTCCTGCCTCGCTGTCCGCAACATGTGGCAGGCGTGTGAATGCCAGATGCGTCCACTGGCCACGCTGCCTCCGTGCTCCATCCCATGCTGTTGTCCCATAGGGGCGCGCACCTACCCATTTCTGTCATTTATGCTTCCAGGGACGCATGCTCCCTGCCTCCCAGCATGGCCCCCGGGCGGAGTTACAAGGTTAAATAGCAACTTCATCTCCCAGGAAGTTTCCTGAGCGTTGAGTTACTAACAGTAGTAGCAAAGATGTTCTATTCTGATCTTCTGTGTTTGACCATTCTGTTTGCCTGCCGCCTGCATCGACTACTGGACCTGTCTGACCCTGGGCCTGTCTGATCCTCTATACCACGCTACTATCTGATACCGGCTTCTGACCTCTGGCTTGTCTCTGACCGCGCTTCAGCTTCTGCCTCTGACAATCATCATCATCATCATCAGCTGCCTTTACTCCAGTCTTCTCTGCAATACCACTTCTCACCACCATGGCTGCTGTTGGACTCTGTTCACACTAACTGCGTGAACCCACTGTGCCAACTAAGCAGTTTGGGCTTTGGACTAAACCCAAAGGGTATTATTTTGGTTTTACCCTTTAACCCCTATACAGAGATCTAGACTTCGCTGCAGGGAAGCAACCTGACCTGACTGCAGCTTGAGCTATTGGAGTGTTACCTGTTGTCTGTTGTCAGCTGTCAATAATATTAGGTAATCCTGTAGGTAGTGGTTCAATTTCTTTCTTGCCGCGTTCTGTCCTGTCTCCTGTGAGTGCTGAAAAACACCCTGGGGGTTAGTGGCTGCCATTCCTTGGTTGGCACAGAGAATCCACACTCTCTGGTTTGACCAGTGGGTCCCAGCCACTGCTCCTAACAGTTTCACTGTACATAGCAAGCAGCAGAATGACATTCTGTGATAAATCAATCAGACTGGTTGTATTTTTCAGCCACTGTCTATCCTCTTCTGAACAATTTTCTTAGCTGATTTATGCCAAAATCAAACTTAAACGTTGATTTGGTTATGAATCAGCTTAGAAGATTGTTCAGAAGAGGATAGAGAGGAATGGAGAACAAACCATCAGACAGCCAGTCAGATAGATTTCACTGTGAACAGCATGTTATACACTGAGAAACATAACCACTGCAGAAGTCAAACAAAACACCATTATTACAAAGATCCCCCCCCCCCAAAATCACTAAAAATGGTTTAAATGGTGTCTAAAGCATTCTCAACCCAACACTGATTTATACAAAAAAAAATGCACTGCAAGAGATCATACAAGAAAGGATGTATAGAGGTGGTTCATAGAAATCATAGGGCCCATAACAAAACTCGGATCTCAAGGCCTACTAAGACCTCCAACAAATGTACTACAATTAAAATTAATTTTCACTGCAATTAGGTCCAAAATTCTGTTCTGATTAATTTTATAGTATATTGGTCTATCTTGACAGTTTATATAATTTTGGCTGAATAGAGCTGCCACTAGGGGGAGCTAACTGAATATGGATTTTATACAGCTGAATATCAATTATGCTCCTTTTAGTGGCAGTTGAAGAAAGCCCTTATGACACAGCTAGCAGGGGAATCAGTTCCTCCTCTGACCATTGGTCCAACAGCAGTCCTGTACCCTGGCTCTATGGTAGGTATACCACTGAGGATGCATAGCAAATTCTGAGACAATGCCCATGACTACTACTGGGTGGAGGACAAGCTAAGCCAACATCTGTATTACAACCACAAAAGTTTTCCTTACCGCAAGCTCCACTCTATATTCAAGGTCAGAATTCATTCCCCTATGTCTAAAGTGGCCATAGACTACCGATAGCCAGATATATGTCAAATTAGTGTAACTTTAGCATATTTTTGTCTGGTATGCGTCAGTACATCATTGTCAGTGCCGTTTATCAATACAACTGAATGCCACCCCGATTTTGCTCTTAAATGGTTTTTGTATAGTATAGACACGCAGTTTCTTGTGTCTGGACCATACATTCAGTAGGGGGCCACTTGCTGACCATGGCGTGTGTTTGGCGGTTAACAGGATCTCAGCAGGCTTCAACAGAGCTGGTTATCAACTCAGATAGCGGTTTTTCACCCATACCAAGTATTACATGAGGGCTCAGTTTACACTCAAAGATCGAATGGGGCTGGCTACTTTTAGCCAGATGCTCTGGTCGGTCTGCCCTACAGACTAACCCCCTTCTTTGGTCTACTGTATCGCTCATCCAAGATGACCCTTCTCTATAACTCTACTCCAAGACCAATCTGTCCTTTTCTAGACGAACTCTCATCCACAACTGTGATACAGACCAAACTTCCCATACATGTGCAGAGACGTCATACATTTGGCGGGAGACAACCCCTTTGTACGGCAGCTCCCCCTCCTGGTGGCATCACTAGTACAGCTTTCTATTTCGTGTTTGGATGCATAAGAAGCACAGCCTGCAGCTTGCCTTCTATTCCTATGGTGGTGGTGGCTGAATTCCAGCCTTATGCACGATTGGAATGTAAATCCCACTTGGAATAAATCGGAAATGGATTTCTCGTTCAGCATTATTCCGGGCAATTTGCGGCTTTGTATTTTGTGCACAGTATCTCCAGGGGTCTTAATATCTTGTAGCTGAACTGTGGTTCAAGAATGTTATAAATGCACGTCTATAATGTGTGTAACATGTTAATGATTATGTCTACGGGGTTGTCCATACAATGCAACGTGATTACATTATTAATGTATAATACCATTAAAAGTTAACTATTAAAGGGGTTGTCTGAGATAATAAAAAATCTGAGACAAGACCAATAATAAAAAGCAATGTTATACTCACCCCTTTGTCCAGCGCCATTCTCTGCGCTGCCGGTGCGCTCTTCCTTTTGCCAGCTGTTTACAAAATGCAGCGATGATGTGCTGGTACGGTATATGGCACATGACCGCTGCAGCCAATCATTGGACTCGGTAGTCTGCCAGATAAGACAACGATCGACCGATCACCTGCTGTATACCTGCATGTCACTGTGCACATCATAGTCTCAGTAACATGTACAACGACATGCAGGTGTATGGCGCAACACCGGTGCTGACAATCACTGTCCCAGCGATAGACCATTGGCTGCAGTGGTCACATGCCATATACTAGCACATCATCACTGCATTTCAGAGAAATGGCAGAAGGACCGGACCAGCAGCGCAAAGAAGGGTGCGTATAACCTCATTTTTTAATTTTAGCAAATTGGGGGGGGGGGTCCAAGATTGTTAATTATTTCAGACAACACCTATAAATGATTGGCTACTTGTAAGGTTAAGGGGTATTCTGCTCAGAAGAAGCTATCCAGTATCCTCTGGATAATTATTAGATCGGGGAGGGAGGGTAAAACCAATGGGACCCCCCCCTACGAATCATAAGAAAGGGGAGCAATGTACCCCCAGAATTATAAAATATGAGCATTGCAGCTCCATTCTTTATGGGACTGCTGGAAATAGCCGATCAATAGTTTCTACGTAGTAGTTTCTTTTTTTATCCACTTGCACATTGAAATGTAGGTAATTGAGGTAAAATATGCTGAAGTGTAAAGTTACTGAAGAAATCTTAGTCAAAGGTGAACAAAGAGAGTGACTTTTACTTTGGACCCACAAAGCCGGATTTTTTGTCTGGACAAACCCCCATCTCCACCGCCTGCACCTTGAGCGGGACAAAAGAGGTCTATTTCTTCCTCTTGGGGATCGGCAATAAACGTATCGTGGTCTTGATATCTGGTCACAAAGCTAAGTACCACTAACTGTATCACACAATCTATTATGTTACCCCCTGATGAACCTGATAAATATTAGGTGAGACGCGTCGGGGATTATTAGTGATTATCTGTTTTGATTTAAGAGAATAAGGGTGACATTCATCTATAAAGAGCACCATTTATTCTTTATGATATCATCCTGGAGCATTGTTTATGTAGGGATTTTTAGGGACCGGTTAGCACTAGGTTCGGGGACAGGAAACCTCCACCATCAGGGGGCAGACCTCTAGGGGCTTCTAGGGGTAGCTGGTTCCTGTTTCTAGCCCTGTAATTTATCAGGTTAGAATTATCTCCCCGTACCCATCTAATTAAGTGTATACCCTGTTACTATGTGTGTTTTTCGTCTTGGGGGCTACTACTCCCCCACTGAGTAACCTCAGTAAATGTAGTCCTTTCACTGTCGGTATATACATACCTATACCCACTTGAATATTTAATAAAGGTAATTTTAAAAGTCACTCTTTTTTCATATAGGCCCTTTACCTTAAAAACTATTGTGACAAAACATCTCCTTAGAAAACTTTGAATACGGATAGTAATTTTGTTAATCAAAGGTGAACAACTGTGAAGAATGAATCTCTTGTCGATCATAAAGAAACCAGTCATGGAATCATATACCACTTCCAGCTCTAATTGGAAACAAAGATTGGACCTGCTCTGCCACCTGCTGGACATTTCAGAGTAATACTGGTCTAATAGGGCAGCAATCACATAGAATCCAGTCCAGTCTGTTAGGCTCTGTTCACACTAGTTACATTGTTTTTGTCACGTTTCCATTGTTATGGCAAGAATTGTATAGCAATCCTCACTATTTTATCAAAATGCTGATGGAAAACCATTTTAAAATTGCCAGATCTACATAGTATTAAACAATACTATCCTTCAGGATCTGCTCATATCTGTTAGGCCCCTTTCAATGCGTGACCTGACCCATTCATTTCAATGGGTCTGTGTACATGAGCGTTTTTTTTCACACATCAGTTCTGTGTTGCGTGAAAATCGCAGCATGTTCTATATTCTGCGTTTATCACGTAGCCCTGGCCCCATAGAAGTGAATGGGGCTGCGTGAAAAACGCATTGCATCCGCAATCACAGACAAAACCGACTGAACTTGCTTGCAAAATAGTGTGAGTTTTCACTGAACGCAACCTGAACGCATCCGGACCTAATCCGTCACGCTCGTGTGAAAGGGACCTAACAGATCATAATGGATCCTATATATTTGTCATAGTTCCTGTACAAATAGAATCCACGGCACTGGCGTGAACTGATCCTTATTGATCCGCTATTGAAATTACTGCTCCATCCTCAATCATTTGTGGGGACAGGTTTATTGCTCTCATTAAGAGAAACAATGTTAGAGTCTTGCAGGTCTGATACCTATAATTAGTGTTGAGCGAACTTGTGTTTTAAGTTCGGCGTCAAAAGTTTGGGTTCGGTTATCGAAGATTCCTGTTATGGATTCAGAATTCTGTTTTGGTCCTTGGTAGCGGAATCCATAATGGGATTCTTCGATAACCCGAACCCAAACTTTGGACGCCAAACTTCAAACACAAGTTCGCTCAACACTAGTTATAATGGCTAAGAAATATAGAAGCATTGATGGTACATAGCGAGCTTTCGAGACAACTCAGGTCTCTTGCTTATGCTCAGTCTGAAGAAACAGCAATATTTATATGCAAAAAGAACAGAAACATGTTGTAATGACTAAACATTTGAAAAAAATTATTAAAGGCTATATTCACCTTTGCACCTTTGGGTGCAATTTTTTATTTTTGCACTGTACTCATTTTGAGCTAAAACAATTTTTTTAAATTGGTGTTTATTAAAAATATGGCATCTTTTTTTCTGTACAAAGCTGAGATGCTCTAGTAGATTTTTGTTTTTTTCCTTCAGACCAGGAGCTGACGGGCTCCTTATCTCTGCTCTCTGACATTATAAACATTATAGCTCAATCCTTATCTTACTGATAAGAATGTGGCTTAAATAAGTGTTTATGACCTCTCAGTAGTATAGAGATAAGGTTTATTAGATGACCAGCACAAAGTGAATGTGAAAGTACCAGTCACACAGCTAGAAAAACAGTTAACCATTTGAGTAACATGCGATCATTTAAAAAAACTGCCTCTGACGGTGTACATAGCGTTTAAAGAGGACCTTTCATCTGTTTTACTTATAGGAGCTAAATACCTGTACTTGCAGTGTACAATTGCAATTGTTTAAAACAATCAACTGCCCCCCAACATGTTTCACCAGATCACTGGATTCTTCAGGGGTTGGGCAGAATTGAATGTAGCAGAATTGCATTCTGCCCAAACCCCTGAAGAAGCCAGTGATCTGGTGAAACATGTTGGGGGGCAGTTGTCCACTCCAATGTTGCTTATTAGCTTACAAGTCCTTGTGTAGGACATTTCATTCAATATAGCAAGTTTTTTTGAGCTAGGTGGAGCGCTTAGCAGCGTGTGTGCAGTGTGTGAATGCGTCTTGACAGCTACTGACGTAGTGTCAGACAAGTGTGCTGTGCTGTGAACGTTTGTGTGTAGGAGCACAGTCACCTATTCCATTTAATCAGTTTTTGCAGGCAACTACAGGTAGTTTGCTTATATCAGTCCATCCACACATTATCCCCATATGTTCAAACTCTGCAGATATAGTTCTGGTGAATAGGAGATAGTGCACATCTCCCTCACCCTGGCAGCAACTAAGTCGTCAACTCTTTGGGGTGGAAACAAAGTGTTTTAATTGTTTGTTATGGCTCACAGTCGTTTTATCATTATGTTGCATTAAAAGTGAAGTTTTAATACACACTTTATACCTGAGTCAAGATAGGTCTAGGCCATTCTTGGCATTAATATATATGTGCATTGTGGTATTTGGTTCTGCTGGGGTGATATTTTGTGCTGCACTACTATATTGCTGGTCCCATCTAATTGTACTATCCTTGTCTACTTGTGTTCACCTGCCTTCTGTCAATTTGGACCTACCTACAGGCCTTTTTAAGGTTTTTTTCAAGGGCCTCTTTAAGTTCCCAGTCTGCCCCTGGTTGTAAAGTGGAGGTACTGCAGTGTCTAGTTGAGATATTTAGGTTCCCAGGGAGAGGCATTTTGAATCAAATCACAAGAAATGCCCACTGAGAACAAGAGGTGGAAATAATAAAACAAAGCTATTTACAGTACTGATTCATATACATTCTATAGTGGATCTTCATTTTAAGCAAAATTTTACTTTTGTAGGACAACTATAGACTAAGTGCAACTGAATTCTTATTCTTGTATGTTTCCAGAAAATCTGTCCAGAAGAGGATGTGGATTCCTAGTGTCAATGAACAGATCTGACTTAGGTCTTTTTCCTAAGAGAATTATCGAAGTGCCCCCTTGGTCTTCAGCCTTTCACCCCTGTAATATTCGAATTCGCGATATTTCGAAAATATTTGGGTAAATATTAGTCATACATTCGCGAATTCGTGATCTCCAGTCATTTTCTTGATTGCGAAAATCGGCAATTGGGAAATTTGCGATAAAAATTCACGAGCAACACTACTCCTAAAGTCAAAGATATTGCAGCCTTCTGATTGGGCCACAAGCAAGAAGCAGTGAGGGGTCATGGGTACTGATGAAAAAAAATCTAGAATATTGACGATTATGAAGATATAGCACTATATGCTAGATATTCAAAGTGCCAATATTCGTGATAAAAATTTGCAATTTGAATATTCGCGATCAACACTACTGCTTACCCACTTTGGAGTCGTAGCACCAAGGGATCAGACAAACCATAGTCAAGGATGAGCCAAGGTTAGGGCAGGTAGCATATGTTCAATCCAAAAATCATTCCAAAGGTCGGGGCAAACAGCAAAGAGTAAATTTTAAGGTATACAGGCAGAGGTCAGACACGGGCAAACAACAGAACTATAGCACACCTTCGCAGGAAAAATAGCAATCTACACAAACATATTACTCAAGACCTTCCCACAAGATAAGGTGCGTAATATACACACAGGAAGTCAGCCATAGGCTGGGAAATGTTAGGGTGTTTGTGCTGGCCCTCTAAGAGCCTTTCTAAGCAGAGACAGATATACCACACATTGATGGAGTAAGAGGCCTCTGGGTCACTGCTCTGGCAGTCCTCCCTGCTGGGAAGATGTAGGAGGACGAGTGGAGTTAGAAGAAGAACCAGGTGAGCTTCCTGGAGGCCATGCCAAAAGGGAGCTGAGGGACGCCCAGAAGGATGCCAGTTGGAATAGAACCATCGGCATTACATTTTTATTGAACCCCAAACTGCATAAAAATAGTTTGCAGCAAGTTTTTCTTGACACAGTCACACACCTAACCACTTCCATAAATATAAATCACATCATGCAAGGAGAATAAAAGTTGAATTTAGAAACACTTCATCACATAGTCAGGGACAGATGTTACCTCCCCAATAACACCGCACAGTGTACTACAAGACTTCTTAAAATATCTTGCCAGAAGCTCCAGGTAAATACCATAGTGCAGCACAACATATTTTCCCATCAGGGTCGTAGCTACCATGGAAGCAGGAGAAGCAGCTGCTTTTTCAGGGCCCAGGGAGTGGCGAGTATAGTTCTCCTAGTCCTAGCACTAGTATTCTGCACCGCTCCCTCTTCTTCTTCTCTGAGCGCCTGCACTAAGTCCTGGCAGCGCACAGCTTCAGGACAGTATGTGGCGTGCGTAGGAGCACACTATGAACTGATGCTGTGTGATGTCAGGTCACAGTGTATTGCTAAATGAAGAGCGGAGGCGCCCATAGGAAGACAAGAGAGGTGAACCAAGGGAGGCCCCGTTTGCTGTGGGGCCCAGTCAGTTCTAGTTATGCCACTGCCAGCAATGCCAAGTGCCATGGTGCAGCAAAAAAAATAAAAAAAATTCCCATATAGCACCAAACAAATACATGTATCACAGCACATTGTAAAATACCTACCCAAAAGTGACAGATACCACAGTGTAGCACAAAATATCTCCCTAGCAGCGCCAAACACTACGCTCCATAAAATACCTTCCCAGCAGAGGCAAACATCACAGGGCTGCACAATATACCGCCCTTGCAGCAAAAAACAAATACAACAGTGCAATATATCTCAGCTTCCTTTGGTTGGTAGGTGCTAAATGTAACATCAGAGCCATCTCAGATCACACACAATCTATTTATTTAGATCTTTCACTTAATTTTGGATCTAAATGAAATAAGCCATTTATTCCCAAATGAGCTATGAAATATACCATAAAGCATCACAGCCCATTAGTTACAATTATTAGTCTCTGGATGATTGAGCTTTGTTTTAGAAATGATTCACCTCTCATCCATAAAGGACATCATATATAATAAATAATTCTGCACATTCAGTATGGAGGGTAATGAAATGGCAATGGTTGAGCAAATAGAGTTACGGTATTTAGGAGAGATATTTATAGCAATCAAATGAAAAAAATGCTTTGTACTTCTACAATGATTCCTAGTTTGATATAAAAAAAAGACTACAAGAGAAGAAAATAAATATGGTCTAAACAACCTAAAACAAAGTGAATATCCTCAGCAACTTCAATTTATTTATACCACTCCCATGACTTCCATGGAACTGGCACTACCACTGCTTTCCAGAGGGGACTCTGTTCTTGTAATTGGTGAATGTCCCAGTGATTGGATTCCAATTATTGTAGATTTATCACCTATCCTGTGAACAGGTGATAAATGTTGTTAATGTGAAAACCCCTTAAAAACTGCCTGTTTAATATTTTGTAGGCCTCCTTTGTTCTGCCAAGACAGCTCTGACCTATCAAGGCAGTACTGCAAATGAGCTCTGAAAGTGTCCTGTGGTATCTGGCGCTGGTGGTGCTCATATTGGGCGGTGGCCGACATTTAGAATTATTAGTTTTGTGGCTTTTACCTAACAGATGGTGGTATCAACATAGGCCCAGGAAAATCCAGACAATCATCTTGTTGTAGGCTGGAATGCTGCACTACAGTAATAGAAGAAGCAGATAGGAGCTAATAATAAGGTGCAACAAAGGGTTGAGTGCAGATGGTCTAAATGTTGCGTCAAGTTGAGCTGAGGCCTGTCCACTGGAGGAGCCTTTGGTGAACTGGAGGATAGCGTGGGCTTGGTCACTGAGGGAGTATCAGTAGGCTTAGTTACTACTGCAGAAGTGGTGGAGTAGTGGGGTTAACCTGTGCTTGGTACCTGAGACCTGTCCATTGGGGGAGCCTTTGATAAGCTGGAGGATGGTGTGGGCTCAGCCACTGAGAGAGTGTCAGTAGGCTTAGTTACCACTGCATAAGAGGTGGGACTGGAAGTCCCATGAGTAAAGGTTGCTATTGCCAAGTAATACATAGAGTCACAGAGATCGTGAGCTGACATGGGGAATCATTGTAGCCTTAGAGTAGAGGGCATGGATAGTCTAGCCATGGAAGTGGACTGCTTGCAAGAACTCTCTTCAGGTTGTCACTGAGGCAGGGTGGCTGAGCACATTTTCTGGAGAGTCTTCTGGAGCTGTGAGAGACATCAGTCTGGTAGAGAACCAAAGTGGGTTAGGTGGTGATAGACTTCTACTCGGGGGAGGCTGAAGAGTAAGGACTGTGTGGGACATCACCCTGGAATGGACTAGTTAACAATGTGTAAAGGAAGGTTGGCGGCCCTGAGGCCTGTAGCATGCCCTGCCCTGGTTGGTTCTGTCATATTGTGCAGTGCACTGAATGGGTGCATACTAGGAATGGTTAATACTGGAGCGACTATTAAGTAAAAGACAAGGAATAGCAATGACCTGCCTTCAGTTGATGTTCAGAAAGTTCTATAAAGAGTTAGAAATAAACAGTGTCAAGCTCTATCAAGTGGTGCAAAGTTAGCCTGAGCCCAGTGGCGTTGCTAGGGCTGGTGTCACCCGGTGCGGTAGAAATGGTGTCACCCCCCCTGGGTGACACCCGACAGTGGAGGCTATATGTGTATAACATAAACATATTTCATATGAAAACTTACAGTTACTTGGCTTGGCCCTTGGGGATCTCGGACGCCACTTCCACACTTTGGCCGGGGGCTCGGCGGAGCTGATGTTGTGTTTTATCCTAATGAGAAAGATTTCATAATAAGGATTTGGAGAAGGGGCAGAGGGATAGCAGAGCAGGGAGAGGCCGGTGCTGCTACTAGGGGGTCATACCATGGGGGAGTAATAACGCCCACCATAATGCCCCCCCAGTAGAAATAATTCTCCTTATAATGTGTCAGTGCAAAAAATACCCCCCTGTAATGCCCCCAGTTGAGCTAATGTCCCCATAGTGCCTCCATAATGTGCCACTATAAAATACCCCTATATAGTGACCCCAGTAAATGCCCCCATAGTGCCCCCCATAATGTACCAGTATAAAATGCCCGATATATAGTGCGCCAGTAGATGCCCTCAGTGTCCCCCATAATTTGTAAGCATAAAATACCCCTTCTCAGTGCCCCCGTAGTAGTCCTCTCCCCCCTTCCCCCTGTACCCACCACAATGTGTCCCAGTATAAAATGCCCCTATACAGAGCCCCCATATAAAATAACCGTTCATTGTGGCCTCAGTAGATGCCCCTATAGTGCCACCAATAATGTGCCAGTAAGAAGTGCCCCCATAGATGTCCCCCAATAATGTGCCAGTGAAATGTGCCCTCATAGATGCCCCTTAATCATGTGCCAGTAGCCTAAGCCCCCCATCAACATGTGCCAGTAGCCATAGGCGCCCCCCCCATCATGTGCCAGTAGCCATAGGGCCCCCCTATCATGTGCCAGTAGCCATCAGTATTGTACAGAAAAAAAAAAAAAAGGAAAAAAAAACACTTACCTCCTTGGCAGCGATGCGATGCAGGCCTCTTCTGGCCTGTGTCCCGCGCTGTGTACGGCTCAGGGCTCAGGCGGCGCGATGACGTCATCGCGCCGCCTGCGCCGGCCTCTGATAGCAGGGCTCCAGACTAAAAAAAATACCTAGTAGCCATTGGCTCCTGAACTGAAAAATTTAGGAGCCAAATTAAATTTTTAGTCGCCAAATCGAAACCGAATGAAAATTTTGGTATCGTGACAACGCTACGCCGATCAGATCGGCGTAGGGTTGTTTCAATACCAAAATTTTGATTCGCTTTCGTCACCATAAAAAAGTATTGCGATACTCAATACCACGCAAAAAAGCCACGTGCATTTCGCATTTTATGAAACGTTCGGCCCATAATAGAACAGTCCTATCCTATTTTTTGGGGTGACAAGGTGACTAAAAAATGGCGAATGCTAACCGCATAGGAGATATTTTTTTATAATTTTATAGTTTGGACTTTTCGGACGCAGCGCTATGTAATATGTTTATTTATTGTATATATTTTTTATATGTAAAATTGGGAAAGGGGGATTTAAACTTAATATTTTAGAGTACTTTCACACTAGCGTTTTTCTTTTCCGGCATAGAGTTCTGTCACAGGGGCTCTATACCGGAAAAGAACTGATCAGGCATATCACCATGCATTCTGAATGGAGAGTAATCCGTCCAGGATGCATCAGGATGTCTTCAGTTCAGTCATTTTGACTGATCAGGCAAAAGAGAAAACCGCAGCATGCTACAGTTCTATCTCCGGCGAAAAAAACTGAAGACTTGCCTGAATGCCGGATCCGGCATTTTTCCCCATAAGAACGTATTAGTGCCAGATCCGGCATTCAAAATACCGGAATGCAGGATCCGTCCTTCCGGTCTGCGCATGCCGGTAAAAATGTGTAAAAAGATACAAGACGGATCCGTCTGTCTGCATGACAAGCGGAGACATGGATTCATTCTTGCAATGCATTTGTGAGATGGATCCGCATCCGGATGCATCTCATAAATGCTTTCAGTCACATCAAGATCGGCGGATCTGGCACGCAGTTCTGACAACGGAACTGCTTGCCAGATCACACTACCGCAAGTGTGAAAGTAGCCTTAGTGTTTGTGTTTTATTTTTACTTACTATTAGCCCCCTTAGGGGCTGGAACCCTTGTCCTATTCACCCTTAGGCCCCTTTCACATGGGTGAGATTTCTGCGCGGGTGCAATGCGTGAGGTGAACGCATTGCACCCGCACTGAATCCGGACCCATTCACTTCTATGGGGCTGTGCAGATGAGCGGTGATTTTCACGCATCACTTGTGCGTTGCGTGAAAATCGCAACATGCTCTATATTGTGCGTTTTCATGCAACGCAGGCCCCATAGAAGTTAATGGGGCTGCGTGAAAATCGCATTGTATCCGCAAGCAAGTGCGGATGCGGTGCGATTTTCACGCTTGGTTGCTAAGATGAAAGTCTATTCACTGTGTTATTTTCCCTTATAACATGGGTATAAGGGAAAATAATAGCATTCTTTAATACAGAATGCATAGTAGAAGGTCAATATAATAAACATTATATACACCCCAGTATAATAAACATTGAGTGCGCCCCCCCCAGTATAATAAACATTGAGTGCGCCCCCCCAGTATAATAAACATTGAGTGCGCCCCCCCAGTATAATAAACATTGAGAGCGCCCCCCAGTATAATAAACATTGAGAGCGCCCCCCAGTATAATAAACATTGAGTGCGCCCCCCCCAGTATAATAAACATTGAGTGCGCCCCCCCAGTATAATAAACATTGAGTGCGCCCCCCCAGTATAATAAACATTGAGAGCGCCCCCCAGTATAATAAACATTGAGAGCGCCCCCAGTATAATAAACATTGAGAGCGCCCCCCAGTATAATAAACATTGAGAGCGCCCCCCAGTATAATAAACATTGGGAGCGCCCCCCCCAGTATAATAAACATTGAGAGCGCCCCCCCCAGTATATCAAACATTGAGAGCGCCCCCCAGTATATCAAACATTGAGAGCGCCCTCCCAGTATAATAAACATTGAGAGCGCCCCCCCAGTATATCAAACATTGAAAGCGCCCCCCCCCCAGTATAATAAACATTGAGAGCGCCCCCCCAGTATATCAAACATTGAGAGCGCCCCCCCAGTATAATAAACATTGAGAGCGCCCCCCCAGTATATCAAACATTGAGAGCGCCCCCCCAGTATAATAAACATTGAGAGCGCCCCCCCAGTATAATAAACATTGGTGGCGCAGTGGGCAGTGCCAATGAGGGTTAAAAAAATAAATAAAAATTAACTCACCTCCTCCAATTGATCGCGCAGCTGCCGGTCTCCTGTTCTTTCTTCAGGACCTGTCAAAGGACCTGTGGTGACATCACTGTGACCCATCACCATGGTAATGACCATGTGATTAGCTCAGTGACGTCACCACAGGTCCTGAAGAAAGAACAGGAGACCGGCAGCTGCGCGATCAACTGGTGGAGGTGAGTTAATTTTTTATTTATTTTTTTAACCCTCATTGGCACTTCCCACTGCACCACCGATGTTTATTATACTGGGGGGGGGGGGGGGGTGCACTCAATGTTTATTATACTGGGGGGGGGGCGCACTCAATGTTAATAAAAATGCAGGAGGCGGGTGCCGGAATGAAATAGCCGGCACCCGACCTCTATGATAGGGGGCTGCGATCAGCGGCAGTTAACCCCTCAGGTGCCGCTCCCTGTCATAGAGGTCGGGTGCCGGCTATTTGATTCCGGCACCCGCCTCCTGCATTTGTATTACAGGTCAGTTTTCTTCATTGGTGGCGCAGTGGCCACAGCCCCTCCCCTCCTCCTCCCATCCCTCTTCTCATTGGCGGAGGCAGCGGCAGCAGCAGCACAGGGGGAGGGAGAGAGCCCCCCTTGCCTCTATGGAAGCGCCGGCCCTGCCTAAAGTTAGTTAGTCAAGGACTAGACTGAGTCAAGGAGAACTCCGGCGGCCGGCGGGTGACACCCCATCAGACTGGTGTCACCCGGTGCGGCCCGCACCCCCCTCGCAACGCCACTGCCTGAGCCCCCTTTGAAGACAAGAGTGACCTGGGAGAGAGCAATAACCATTGGTAATTAAAGATTGTTCAAGTTACAGCATGTTCTAAAACAGTCAAGCAACAGCGCCACCTAGAGTAAACTGCAACTGTAGTAACCCAGAGCAGGTGTACTCCAAACTGTTGATTGTTATGCATTGTATGTCACTGTTTGTTTCCTGGCTATGACTACTAGCAAGGAAAAAAAGGGGGTCAGTCAGCACATCCCAATGCGCAGGTGCACATCCCCATGGCTGCAAACACAAATAACATACAATAATGCCATAGTTATAGAAAATATTCTGGTGCTAATGCTACGCTTATTTTATAAGTTTGAGATTATTGGCAAATACATTTTGTACAAAATTATTTGGGCCCGTCTGCTGGCTTCAAGGAGATCTCTATAAGATGGGAACCTAACACTCAATATTATATATAAAATGAGGGGGCACTCACAAGAGGAAACCACTAATGGATGGTACAATAGTAATTTAATATTCTAAAAACAAACCCCTAAGATACATATAAAACATACATCAAAAAATATATACCTATATATATATGTGATATACAGCGATAAAGCAATTCATAAACCAATTCCCACTGGTGGTTAGTAATATATAGCAGCCTGTTCAGTGCCGTGCATATAAGTTCGTAGCACAAGCTTTTTAAGAATAGTGTCCCAATTTCAGTTGTGGTGTGATGTCACCTTCACAGAGCTATATGCATATTATGGGAGCCCTGGACATGGGTGGTATTCAATATTATTATCAGTCCGGATCGATGGCTGAAATGACCCGTATCACTGAGTAAATAGGAACTTAAGCCCCTTGGGACTATATCGTAATAGCTCCACTGGGGCACTGTTGGTCCGGTATGATGAGCGTACAAAGATGTATTGTCCTCCCAGTTACTTACGGTTACTTGCCGCTGTAGATTCTCGGACTTACCCCTCTTGGTTATCTGACTGCAACATCAGTTTTCCAGGTGGCCGTGCCGGCCAAGCGTGGCGTCCCACGTGACCTGGTTGTCTGGGGTTCCGAGTCGGCGCTTTAGATGACGTCAGCAATCTGCGACTCTAGCTTCAATATGCGGCTGTACCTTTAGTGGCGGTAACTTTAAAATGGAGGTAAATCTTTGATGTTTTGACGTTAGTTGATTAAGGTCCAGTTTCTTTGTCTTGTGGAATCCTCGCTCACTCTGAAAATGCCAGACGCGTTTCAGGGTCTTGCACCCCTTCCTCAGTGGCCACTGAGTGAGTGGATTCTCACTCTTTATATATGGTGTTATCCCACCCCTCATTTTGTTTTCTTGTGCTGATTCAAATACCCGAAATGGATTTGATCGCTGCTATCTTTATACATAGATCATAATAAAACACTTAAATATTGTTAATAATCATAAATATTACGACCCTTATATTCATACTTCTAAGAACAGTTCAAAGAGTGGACTGCAAGGTCAAGAACATTATTCTAGAAAAACCGCATTGAAAACGCACCAATGTGAACTGTGTTTTACATGCGGTTTTTGTTTCTTTATACTTTGTAGGAACATCTGATCCTACAAAGTATAAAGAAACAAAAACCGCATGTAAAACACAGTTCACATTGGTGCGTTTTCAATGCGGTTTTTCTAGAATAATGTTCTTGACCTTGCAGTCCACTCTTTGAACTGTTCTTAGAAGTATGAATATAAGGGTCGTAATATTTATGATTATTAACAATATTTAAGTGTTTTATTATGATCTATGTATAAAGATAGCAGCGATCAAATCCATTTCGGGTATTTGAATCAGCACAAGAAAACAAAATGAGGGGTGGGATAACACCATATATAAAGAGTGAGAATCCACTCACTCAGTGGCCACTGAGGAAGGGGTGCAAGACCCTGAAACGCGTCTGGCATTTTCAGAGTGAGCGAGGATTCCACAAGACAAAGAAACTGGACCTTAATCAACTAACGTCAAAACATCAAAGATTTACCTCCATTTTAAAGTTACCGCCACTAAAGGTACAGCCGCATATTGAAGCTAGAGTCGCAGATTGCTGACGTCATCTAAAGCGCCGACTCGGAACCCCAGACAACCAGGTCACGTGGGACGCCACGCTTGGCCGGCACGGCCACCTGGAAAACTGATGTTGCAGTCAGATAACCAAGAGGGGTAAGTCCGAGAATCTACAGCGGCAAGTAACCGTAAGTAACTGGGAGGACAATACATCTTTGTACGCTCATCATACCGGACCAACAGTGCCCCAGTGGAGCTATTACGATATAGTCCCAAGGGGCTTAAGTTCCTATTTACTCAGTGATACGGGTCATTTCAGCCATCGATCCGGACTGATAATAATATTGAATACCACCCATGTCCAGGGCTCCCATAATATGCATATAGCTCTGTGAAGGTGACATCACACCACAACTGAAATTGGGACACTATTCTTAAAAAGCTTGTGCTACGAACTTATATGCACGGCACTGAACAGGCTGCTATATATTACTAACCACCAGTGGGAATTGGTTTATGAATTGCTTTATCGCTGTATATCACATATATATATAGGTATATATTTTTTGATGTATGTTTTATATGTATCTTAGGGGTTTGTTTTTAGAATATTAAATTACTATTGTACCATCCATTAGTGGTTTCCTCTTGTGAGTGCCCCCTCATTTTATATATAGTATATTTTCTTCTGTGGATCCTGAGGGTAGGACCAGAGGGTGAGCACCTATCCATACGCAATAGGGGTGAGCCGCTGTATTCTATTTTTCCTATTTAACACTCAATATTACCTGTTACAGTGCCATACTGGACGCCATAAAATACAGGAGAGGTATAGAGTGGGGTCGGAATGCATGTTGGTACCTGCATTCCCTGTATTTATTGGAGGCCATTTTGACACAAAAATGGTAAAAGGCATAGTGGACCCAGCATGCATGTGGAACCTGCATTCCCTGTATTTTATGGTGGCCAGTATGGAACTATAACAGGTAGTATTTAGTGTTAGGTTCCCATCTTATAGAGATCACCTTGACGTCGGCAGACGGGCCCAAATAATTTTGCACTAGCAAGGAAGATATGACAAAGGTTGATAGGAACAGGGTTAATCATCCTGTTCCTCCCCTCTTGGGAAGAGTGGGCTGATCCTGCTTCCTGCCAAGAGGAGGAGTTCCTGTGTAGCTACGGAGTGGAGAGGACACAGCCTGCAGTGCTCCTACTCCGGTTATAGATTTCTCTGGAGACAACCATAACTTAATTGCCTCAAGTCAAGCCTTGAGAGGATAAGAGACAGCAGAGTGACCTGCTATATTCAGCTTCTACAGACCCTGCTGTAAAGTGAGGGAAAACGCACTAAACAAAATTGCACTAAAGCCTGCTGCTGCTGTTTGCATCCTCAAGTTCTACGTTGCACTTAGTAAAAGGGCTTTGTTACATTCAATTCTGGCCTTGTTCTGCAGTGCTACAACTTTCACTGCAACAAACCCCAGGGAGCGACAGCCTGCGGTAGGACATTGTGACAAAACCACACTACATGAGGGCCACTACGACTCCCATCCTCTTCACTGGCTCTGCACAACCACCATGCTTCAGTGCCCTGCATTAGAACTGTAACCACTGAGTATATTGTGCCAGTGTAATATATAGAAAGAAGAGGTGTCAATCTCTCTGTGTCTATGGTTAGCTCTTAGCACTTTCGAGGCATCTGTGGCTGCCTTTCTGGGGATATCTGTGGCAGGCACTATGGTGGACTTTTGGGAGTGGCACATATGGTTATGGGACCCTTGGTGGCTCACTTAAAAAATTGGGACCAATGAAAGGTAATGGAATAAATAAAACTCACACAATATACTACCCTAGAGATTTATTTTGCCCCAGAGAAGGGGTCAGCAATAGTGTGTTGTATCTCTTTTCCGTTATGAAATATTGGAGGTTATAATCCTCGTTAACACCACCTACATTTAACTCTTTATTCAATATTCACTTACAATACCCCTGATTCAGATGTTGGAGCCATATCATCATTATGTGTCTATATAGCTATAAAACTGGACTTCGGTTTATGATGAGTCTATAAAATCCATTTCTTCATTGAACTGACTATTCAGAGAAGCTGTGTGTGGATTTCTTATAGGCACTATATCACCAGGGATGTAACCTGAAGATCATTTGCAGTAATGCAAAATCTGTCCCAGTGCCATCACTGACCATATGCCATTTATAATACTGGTGTCCTCTTGTGTCACAGCTGGGCCTTTCCTTTGGGCCTAGTGGGGCAACAGGGCCTGGGTGCAACTGCTACCTCACCGCTCCTTATAGCTATGCCCCTTTGTATTACCAAGATTCTGAATGTTCTATTAGCAAGTTAAGGCAGAACATTGGAATTACCATTTTGTAGTCCTCTCTATGCCCACCAGGTGGCAGCAGAGCCCTATCTGAGTCATACTCGTCGCTCAGTAAACCAGTTATACAGTATAACGTATGGGCATTACAGGATTTCACAATTCAATTTATGGACTAAATAGTAACGTCATTTTTGTACAGATTGTGGTAGACTCTTCTTTAGTATTCTATAGAAGGTTTCTTTTGTAAAATGATGGCAGGAGAATCTCATATTTAACAAAAAAAAACGTAACATTTTGCAAGTCTTATATTTATGGTAGTAGAAAATGGTATCTACGTTATTCTACAGATTCCCTGTAAGACATCAGAATCCAACTCTGTCATGATATATCTATAATTTAAAAGAGTATTCCTGTTCCATAAAGTTATCCCCTAGCCACAGGATTGGGAATAACTATTAGATTGGCGGGGGTCCTACCACTGGGACCCCCACGATCACAAGAACGGGGGCTCTGTACTCCCTGCAGCCCCTGAAATGAATGGAGAAGTCGGTCTGGCATTAGTGCAGCCGCTCAATTAATTTCTATGGGAATTCTGGAGATAGGGCAGCTCTTCGATCATTGCAGGAGGTGCAGGGATCCCATTCTAGTGATCAGTGGGGGTCTCAGCAGTAGGACCCCCGCCAATCTAATAATGATAACTTAATGTAACTGGAATACCCTTTTAATAGCATTCCAATAGCAAGTATAGATTAAAGTGGTTGTCCAAGTTATTTTTATTAATGACCTATCCTCATCAGCCAGCACCCCCGCCGATCAGCTGTTTGAAGAGAAGGCGCACGCCGTGCCAGCGATGCCTACTCTTCATTGTTTACCTGCTCGCCATCGCATCTGCAGCAGTGAGCAGGTGTAATTACGCCCAAGCCGTCTCATTTATTTCAATGGGACGGATCGCTCCTATACAACTGTATAGGAACAAGTTGTCCCATTGAAAAGGATGGGCAACCCCGCCGATCTGATATTAATGACCTATCCTGAGGATAGGTCATCAATAAAAATAACTTTGACAACTCCTTTATGGAATTCAAAGGCATGTGTATAAGGGGTACAGGCACACCTCCTAAGTGTCCCTCTTTCGGAGGAACAGTTCCTACTTTCAAAGGGAGCCTGTCACCTCCAAAATGCCCCCTAAACTGCCCGTAGTACCTCAAAGCTGAAGTCATATGATTTCTATCCTTCTTTGCTTCTTGAATGTCATTCCTTTTGAACCTGGGAAATACACTGCCTGTCCAAAAAAAAATCGCCACCTGGATTTAACTAAGCAAATAGTTATGAGCCTCCTATTGGGTAATTACTGCATGGGCGATTATCTTTCAGATGGTAACAAGTTATTTAACCCCAACTGGTGCAATGAGTTGCTTCTCATTTCTTAAGCAACCATGTCGAAAGACCATTCTCGTGGTCGTGGAAAAGATGTTAGTCTGTTTGAGAAGGGTCAAATCATTGGCATGCATCAAGCAGAGAAAACATCTAAGGAGATTGCAGAAACTACTAAAATTGGGTTAAGAACTGTCCAACGCTTTATTAAAAACTGGAAGGATAGTGGGGACCCATCGTATTCGAGGAAGAAATGTGGCGGGAAATAAATCCTGAATGATCGTGATCGGCGATCACTTAAACGTTTGGTGAAATCAAATCGAAGAAAAACAACCGTAGAACTCAGGGCTAAGTTTAATAGTGAAAGTAAGAGCATTTCCACAAGCACAATGCAAAGGGAACTCAAGGCATTGGGACTGAACAGCTGTGTAGTCGTAAGAAAACCACTAATCAGTGAGGCAAACCAGAAAAAAAGGCTTCAGTTTGCTAGGGAGCATAAGGATTGGACTCTGGAGCAATGGAAGAAGGTCATGTGGTCTGATGAGTCCAGATTTACCCTGCTCCAGAGTGATGGGCGCATCAGGGTAAGAAGAGAGGCAGATGAAGTGATGCACACATCATGCCTAGTGCCTACTGTACAACCCTGTGGGGGCAGTGCTATGATCTGGGGTTGCTGCAGTTGGTCAGGTCTAGGTTCAGCAACAGTATGTGCTCCAAGAATGAGGTCAGCTGACTACCTGAACATACTGAACGACCAGGTTATTCCATCAATGGATTTTTTTCCAAGATGACAATGCCAGGATTCATCGGGCTCAAACTGTGAAAGATTGGTACAGGGAGCATGAGACATCATTTTCACACATGGATTGGCCACCACAGAGTCCAGACCTTTACCCCATTGAGAATCTTTGGGATGTGCTGGAGAAGGCTTTGGCAGCAGTCAGACTCTACCATCATAAATGCAAGATCTTGGTGAAAAATGAATGCAACACTGGATGGAAATAAATCTTGTGACATTGCAGAAGCTTATCAAAACAATGCCACAGCAAATGTGTGCCGTAATCAAAGCTAAAGGCGGTCCAACTAAATATTAGAGTGTGTGACCTTTTTTATTTGGTGGCGACTTTTTTTGGGGGACAGGCAGTGTAGCAATTCTTTATTACATTATAATATTGATCCAGAAAGTGTCTGTCGGGTTGTTATCTTTTAATTGGGACCAGCGTTTTATGTTATTTCATGATTCGGTGCAACTTGGATAATCATATTAAGATGATTTTCTGTTATTTTGTAAATTAAATATGGGTACGGGGTAGCAGGGAAGTCACCAGTATTATGAATGGCACATTGTAGTTGTTACTGACTTTGCACTGGGGCCCAGGAGCTCTGATCATTAATTATGTATGCAAATCCCATGAGTAAGGATTCACAAAATAATCTTAAATATTGGAGGCCCCCAAAGAAGTGGTGACCTTTATTGTCTTAAATTCCAAGAAGGTAAACGGAAGGAAAGGGCTGAAGTGAGAATGAGAGGTCGGGGTCATGTGATTTATAAGAAAAAACAAAAGCAGTCGGCTGGGCCGTAGACTTCTTCTCCCACCCTTCCTTCTCTGACAGCTTAGCTTTATTTTCAGAGGGACGATCGATCACAGACACTTCACATTCTGAGCCCGGGTAATCTTTAAAGGGAAACAAACGAAAAATATAAAGTTTTAAAATATTTTCGAATATTCTATTGTGTTAGGTTACACGGCTGTCTTCATTTCACATGTATATGTAAATGTAAGGGAAAAGCAGGGTGACTAATAGTTGACTGATGAGATACTAATAAATAAATAATAAATACATAAATAAAAAAATAATAATTTAATGAAATATATATACACAAGTAAAAATAATAATAAAATAATTAATAATAAATACTAATAAAAAATTGTGACAGATCAAATAAGTACTGTACGGAGGACTTCTCCTTCCATCAAAAATAATGGATCTCAGACAGAAATGAGTAAAACGGATGCTCAAAATAAAGGATGTTTTTTTTTTTCTTTTATTACAAACTACTATGCATTCAAAATAAATGATAGCACTGTTAGGTAGATGAGAAAGAGGGGCAGGCACGTGGTGTGTAGAGGGTACCTCTTTAGACTCTGCTCTTTAGTCATAAGGTTTCGGACAGTAACGTATCTGCAATGTAGGCAAACCACTTGACTGCTGCCAGGGGGGATGGAGGGTCGGTACTGAACTTAAAGGGAACCTGTCACCTGGATTTTGGGTATAGAGCTGAGGACATGGGTTGCTAGATGGCCGCTAGCACATCCGCAATACCCAGTCCCCATAGCTCTGTGTGCTTTTATTGTGTAAAAAAAACTGATTTGATACATATGCAAATTACCCTGAGATGAGTCCTGTCCCTGACTCATCTCACATACAGGACTCATCTCAGGTTAATTTACATATGTATCAAATCGGTTTTTTTACACAATAAAAGCACACAGAGCTACGGGGACTGGGTATTGCGGATGTGCTAGCGGCCATCTAGCAACCCATGTCCTCAGCTCTATACCCAAAATCCCGGTGACAGGTTCCCTTTAATCTCTTCCTTGTGTGAAAGCACTGCATTTTTTAGCAGCCACCACTAGGGGGAGGTCAATGCAAAGAGATGATTGCAGCTTCCATGTTAATTGCATGAATTCCTATGCACTAAGCTCCCCCTAGTGGTGGCTGCAGGCAGACAGTTTAGCAATAGAAGGGAAGTAGGAGATTTATTAGTGTGTTTTTGTCAGTTTTTTTGTGTAAATACATTAAGAAACATGGTATTCAGAATAAGTGCCATAATTTTGAAGCATCTGTTCCATTTTCTCCGACATAAAAGTCGGATAACATGGTTAAGGCCAAATACATTTTCATTACAGTTTGTATTTAATTACCACTCAAACAACTTTTTACAGCAGTCACTAAGGGCCTTAGGCTGGGCTGCTTCTTTTTCACGATGGCCCGGTCTAAGTGCTGCACGGGGAGCGGGGACCCTGCCCGGACCAGCAGGAGGAATGTCTGGGCTGTTTAACGCTTTACATGCCATGGGCAATGGCGCGCACCACATGTAAAGCGATGACAGAGGAAGCGGACTCCCATCGGCACCTCACAAATTAGGGTGTCGATGCATGTAAAGGCTAGCTGGGGTCTGATGTGTAACACCCCAGAGTTGTGTTACAAAACTCTTTTACCCCGCTACAACCTGTTAAGGGCATTTACAGGTGACTACATGTTAACCTGATGAAGGGGACAGTCTGAGCCCCGAAATGCGTTGTTCTATGCACATATGCTTATTATGTAAATAAAGAAGATTCACCTACAGAGACCTGCTGGAACCAGTGATTTTGCGCCTGATCAGAATTTACTATAAGGGCATTTACATTGTCATCTTGTGTAATTTCACATAACATCCTTACAAATGTGCATTCAAATCCTTGTTACATATATATTGCTGTAATTTCCATGTTCACCAGCAGGTGGCAGGGACTTAGCTACAGTTTAGTGTTTCTAGATTGGAATAGTTTATTCCAGTTTAGCTCCCCCTCTTTGAGCAGAGTGGGCTCGCCCATGTCCTGCCTCATGGAGAGGGAAGGAAGATGAGTGTGCCAGCCACCCCGGCAGGGGGAAGGCTGTGCATGTAGGAGCTCCCAGATATAGGGATCCAAGCCAGGATCTTGTCTCGGCTGAGACAATTGATCATCATCCCCATCCTGAGCCTTGCAGCCTCAGCTGGTAGAAGCAAGCAGCCACCTCCAGTATTACAGGAAGAAGCATACCCTGTGAAGTTAACTGTGAGTACCGTCCAGAGACCAGGAGAAGCCAAATTCCTCCTCAGTTAGTCAGTACCCAAGACAGCAGAAGATAGATAGTGCAGAAGATAAATTCCTGCCACATTACAGAGCTACTAAGCAGACATCCTTTTCCTGCAAAAGCTCCAGGCACATGATAGAGCAGAAGATAGTTTCCTGCCACACATTGCCAATACCTGCTGGGACCAAAGACAATTGCTGTACCTTGCTTGGATGAAAGCTACTACAAGTAAAGACAAGTTTGAACTTTATTCAAGGTCTGGATTTCAATTACTGCTGCTAATTCCTCAATTACTCCTACTAGCACCACACTAATTTTATTGCAAGTGAGCCAGGATCCAGGAGTCCAGCCGTACCCAGGTAGGAGACACCGTTGACACTATTGCCATTACCACACAGAGACATTACACCACTCTGGCATTCCTAACCTGGTACGTGAGCTACAACACTGTAAGGGCCCTGTGTTAGTACCCTGCGCACGCTGCAATTGGCGTCACAAACGAAACTATAAACTATCACCTACACCTGACCCAGCCATTGCATTTTTGGCGTCAGAGTGCATACCCCCAATCCGGCTTTACTGCAGATGTAAGCCCCTAGCCTGCCTTAAGTAGTTTTCAGCAGCCTCTCTGGTGCAGCCTGCTGGTCATCTGACATTAAAATGCAATGCACTATAGGGATAGTGCAATCAAAATTTTGTCTGTTTTAGTCCCCTTGTGGGACTATTAAGTAGTAAAAAAAAGTAATTCCAGTAAAAAAAATATCTTTTCAATAAAAAAAAAATAATAATAAATTTCCCCCATATGTTTAGTATCGCCACATCCATAACAACCCAGACTACATAAATATCATGTAAATTATCCCCTAAGGTGAACGCAATAAAAAATAAAAAAATTACAGAATTTCTAAATTATTCTTAGTTGCCACCGAAAAAATTTAATAACAAGGGATTAAAAAGCGTCTTTTACTGATACCAATGAAAACTACAAGTCATCCCACACAAATCCAGCCCTCACAAAACTCCATAGAAAGAAAAATAAAAAAGTTATGGGTCTTGGGAAGCGGCGATGCAAAAAGATTTTTTTCCTTTTAAATAAAGGGGTTTTATTGCAAAAAAGTAGTGAAACGTAAAATAACTATATGTATTTGGTATCGCTGTAATCGTACTGACCCAGAGAATAAAGATACTATATTATTTATACCGAAAAATGAACTCCGTAAAATTTACAACCTAAAAACTCAGTGGAAGCATTGCTGTTTTTCCCATCTCCCTCCCAGAAAGAGTTAATTAAAAATGAATCAGAAAGTTATTTGAACCCCAAAACTACAACTTGTCCCACAAAAAAAACAAGCCCTCATAAAGCTATATAGATGGAAAAATTAAAAAGTTATAGCTCTTGGAAGGCAACGATAAAAAAAAAGGAAAAACAATGCTTCGTCAGTAAGGCCCAAAACAGGCTGGTCACTAAGGGGTTAAAATATCCTCCTCTTCAGTAAACAAAAACACCATAAATTTGTCTGCAGTGCCCGGGAGTGACTGATGCACGGAACGTGGGTGGGTAGGGGGACACATATTAAGTTTTGCTATGGGGCAGTATCAGATTTGTATATACCCCTGTTTAGGGACGGGGATCACAGGACCAATTTTATCTTGAAAACCGAGATGGCTTTGAGATACATTGTAGTTCAATAGTGATTTATAAAAAGAAAAAAGAAAAGCGACATCTAATGGAGAATTTTTATACTGTATGTTACAAATTTTTTACAATTCACCAATAATCAAACAGCTAAAACACAATTAAATACAGAGACCTAAATTAAAACTGTCCCCTGCTAATGTGTATATTCAGTACATGGGAAATATACAGTCACAACCTTGTTAATAAATATTAGTATCAAAGTAGAGACACACAAATAATATGCACTTATTGGAGATTAACAGAGTTGCCCAAGATTATTAGAAATCTTGGACAACCCCAACAATGTGTAAAATAAAATAAAAAATAAAACATTATATAATTGCCTGTTTCTCCAGCGCCATTCTTTGTGGTGCTGGTCCAGTACTCCTACCTGGCTATGAGCTGTGCGCTGCGATTGGCCAGTGCTGCAGCAAGGGACACGCCTCCTACAAAAAATCAGTCCAATACAACAGACTGAGCTGAGACACCGGAGCCTATACCGGGCGAACGGAGCGGCGCCCAGGCATAATAGTAAGTGCAGGGGGACCCCTGGGCGCCGCTCTGCCCACAGATAGAGTTAGTTTTTAGTTTGTATACGAGTGAAAGGTCCTCTTTAAGTTTTATTGTGGTCCTTAGGAATGGTAAAATCTGATAGTGTGACCCTCTGACCAGGCATCCATGCTTTAGGGTATTAACATTCAGTGGTTAGCACTGATGCCTTGCAGTACTGGGGTCCTAGGTTAGAATTCGACCAAAGACAACATCTGCATGGAGTTTGTATGTTCTCCCCCGTGTTTGCACGGGATTTCTCCGGGTACTCCGGTTTCCTCCCAATCTCCTGATAGGTAGTGGTGTAGCTAGAACCGACTGGGATTCACAGCAAATCTTTTAACAAGGCTCCCCAAAGTCCCCTTAATGCCCGGACTTAGTGCAGTGCAGGCTCCCGGAGAAGGAGAACAGGGAGCTGTGAGTAATACCAATGCTAAGACTAGGAGCACTATACTCTCTGATCCCTGAAAATAAATCCATGTGTCCTCCTTCTGGGTCCCTTCCTGAGTTGAGGCCCCGTGTGTGTGTGTGTGTGTGTATATATATATATATATATATATATATATAATCAATAAAACTGTAACAGTGGGCATTAAACATGTTATCTCCTATCACAGGATATCACAGATAACTACTAAATCAATGAGAGAGACCCACACTGATTACAAGAACCCCCAAATTGAATTAAGCAGCAGGTCGAGAAGGAACAGTGACACTCCATTCATCTATATGGGACTGCCGAACATAGAGCAGAAGTGCTCGGCTATTTCCCGCATTCCGGCAGGGAATGACTGGACAATTGATCCATCCCACCAAAACCAGCACAAATCTAAAAATACATTCATTGATGAAGCCATGGGTCCTATCCTCAAGAGCTTACATTTTACACGGGACAGGAGAAGAGAGTAGATGAGAACAGAAAACGCTTATACAGTCGTGTAGAGGAGACAAGTGTCACGCTTAGGTGTGGGAGGGAAACACCACACTGAGCATAGGAGGAAAGGGGGGAAACATGAAATCAGGCCTGAGAACTAGGGAAGGAAGATGGACACCTCCTAGTGAAAATCCTAACCAAAATCCTGACTGACTACCGGTATGAACAGACCCCAAAGGTAGGTGAGTTCATATGCAGGAATACCTAGAGTCCTATAGGGCCCTGGTACTAATAGCAGGAACTAGACTAACTGTTCCTCCAAAAGGAAGGATGAACAGGAGTCTACTTCAGGCCTAATACAAACAATGGGAAAATGCAACACACAGAACCCAAACAAAATACAAAAGGGAAAGGAAAGACTTAACTTCAAAGAGGCTATGGCAGCACCAGGAACTCAGTTGAGATCCAACCACCAAGAATCCACAGGCACAGAAGCTATAAACCGCACAGCATAGTAGGAGAAGCAACTATAAATAATGAAGGTTAAATGACCACATAAGCAACACCTGAGGCAAGGGGTGTGGCCATTACCAGAAACAACACAGACACCAATTGATCCACAAGGAAAACCTGTCAGATTAAACCATGTGTTGCCAGTCTCACAGATCTCCTGCCACTCATTATCGCCGGGACATCCGTATGTCTCGGTACGTCCGTGACAACAAGGTTATTAAAGATCATGAGCTTTTGAAAGTTTGGATGATAGCAGAGAGTCTGCAGTGTTGGGGTGGCAAATTCCAGTGTATGGTGAATGCATAAGAAATCTTGGAGAGGATGATGGAAGAAGAAGACAAGGAGAGTGGAGAAAACAAAAATCTTGCATGCTTGAAGGTAATGGTGGCTCCATGGTTAGTACTACTCTTATCTTGTTGCTCTGAGGGTCCTGCGTTCAAATCTGCACAGAATTTGTATGCCGCCCTGTCCTTTTGTGGGTTTTCCTCACTCCAGAAAAACATACTAAGGCCTCATGCACATGACCCTGGGTTTGGTCCACAAATATGGTCATCCATGTGTGGTCCGCATCTGTGCAGCTGTTCTGCAGATTATAAAAAGGATAAGAATAGACATTTCTACTGACTGGAGTGAGAAAATTGCAGAAAGCACATGGTCGGTATTTGCATTTTGTAGCTCCGCGGTTTGCAGACTGCAAAGTAGATACGGTTATGTACATGAGTAGTGTTGAGCACGAATATTTGAAAAGCAAATTTTTATCGCGAATATCGTCACTTCGCGAATTCGCCAATATTTAGAATATAGTGCTATATATTCGTAATTACGAATATTCCTTTTTTTTTTTAACACAGTACACATCAGGTGATCATCCCTCCCTTCTTCTAGCTTGTTGGCCAATGAGAAGGTTTTGTCACAGCTTAGCAATATCCCTAGCAACCAATAGAAAAGCTGCCTACCCTACACCAGTATTTCGCGCACATTACGCATGTAATACATTGCCGATTTTCGCAATCAAGAATATAATCTCGAATTCACGAATATATGCAGAATATTCTACAAAATATTAGCAAAATATTGCAAATTTGAACATTGCCCCTGCCGCTCATCACTATACATGAGACCTGATGCTGCAGATTAATCTGGAATTTTGAATGTGAGATGGACACAGTGAGTGATGATGATCTCAGTGGCATGGAATATATGAGCTCTATATAAGCAAAGGGGGGGGTTGATTGTCGCCTTCCTTGTATATTATTCAAATGCCTAATTGGTCAGAATTAGTAACGAATGCTGTCACAGGGATACTCAAAAATATCAATATCAACCTCACTGAATGAGTACAACACGTCCCGTAAATTTAAAAATGTATAATCTTTATTAAACAAATCACAATATGAACATAATTCCACATCTATTACATATAATAATGATGACTAAACCTTATAGTGGATGTATCCAATAACTTCTACACCTATTCTATGTGCGATATATCTCATACATGGAGAAGAATTGTCAATGGTAAATACCATGTGAGGAAATGGGGGCTCTATAGTACATTTTTACATGGGGCGCAGTGAGAAACTCTCATAATGCAATAACCCAGTAAAAGGTAATACATTGAATTATTTAGACTGTGTATTAAGAATGGGGATAGCCTCTTACCTTTTACTGGGTTATTGCATTATGAGAGTTTCTCACTGCGCCCCATGTAAAAATGAACTATAGAGCCCCCATTTCCTCACATGGTATTTACCATTGACAATTCTTCTCCATGTATGAGATATATCGCACATAGAATAGGTGTAGCAGTTATTGGATACATCCACTATAAGGTTTAGTCATCATTATTATATGTAATAGATGTGGAATTATGTTCATATTGTGATTTGTTTAATAAAGCTTGTATATTATTGTCAAAAATTAATTTCCCCTTGCTTATACAGCTCCCTCTTAGGGTACTTTCACACTAGCATTTTTCTTTTCCGGTATTGAGTTCCGTCCTAGGGGCTCAAATCCGGAAAAGAACTGATCAGTTTTATCCTAATGCATTCTGAATGGAGAGTCCGTCCCTCAGGATGCATCAGGATGTCTTCAGTTCAGTCTTTTTGACTGATCAGGCTTTTCAGAAAACCGTAGCATGTTGTATTTTTACCTCCGGCCAAAAATCCTGAACACTTTGACTGAACGCCGGATCCGGTCTTTTTCCCATTGACTTGTATTAGCGCCGGATCCGGCGCCGTGTGTTCAGTCAAACTGGATCCGGCTTTTGCATGCTAAACCCGAAAAATTTGAAAAAAAAGTTAAAGTCCATAAATGGTGGATCCGTTTTTTCCAATGCATTTTTTCATTGTGATCAAAATCCTGATCAGGATTCAAATGTAATCCAGTTTCACACATTTTTCCGGATCCGGTGGGCAGTTCCGGTGTCAGAATTGAACGCCGGATTTAAACAACGCTAGTGTGAAAGTAGCCTTAGCCCATGCAGATTTGAAAAATCTTACTCCAGCACAATTCTTATTAGGTCTGAAATATCTGAAATACCATTCTTAATAAACCCCCATCCCCTCCCTCGCCCCAGTAATAAGTCAACCATAATGTTTTTTTTCTAATAAAAAAAAAAAAAACAACATTCAGAGTAAAATGTAGTTCATTGTTACTAGTGAGCCTGTCAATATGTCATGCAAGAGTAGGGCAGGATGAACTTGCTGACAGCTGTTTTCCTATATATATATATATATATATATATATAATAATCCCAGGAAATCCACGGCACTTCCTTCAGTAAAAACGTAAGTGTTTATTCACCAGATATACAATGTTTCGGTTCGCACACTGAAACCTTTTTCAAGCAGTGATGATCATCACTGCTTGAAAAAGGTTCCAGTGTGCGAACCGAAACGTTGTATATCTGGTGAATAATCACTTAAGTTTTTACTGAACGAAGTGCCGTGGATTTCCTGGGATTATTAGTTTTTGAAGCCTGGATTGCTTCATCAGCCGCTGGCACCCGTCGCCACAGATTAGTGTTGTGCTGTTCACAGTTGTTGAACACTTGCTATATACATATATATATATATATATATATTCATGAAAAATCAACGCAGCACTCTTCTTGTAAAAAAACACAGTGTGCTTATTTACACATGTGACACAAAATAGGCAACGTTTCAATCCCCTTCCGGGATCCTTCTCGAGCCAAGTGAAGGGGATTGAAACGTTGCCTATTTTGTGTCACATGTGTGTATAAAGACACTGCGTTTTTTTACAAGAAGAGTGCTGCGTTAATTTTTCATGAATATATAAGCCTGATATCAAGGGTGAGACGCGTGCACCAGATAACCCCTAAAGTGAGTGCTGCCGAAATTCTTATACTATATATATATATATGTTGTACGAAAGCGCAAGGGGCCGTCATTGACGGAAGATATGTGTCACCGAGGTTCCTGGCCTCGGTGAGGTAAGAGCCAGTAATTTTTAGTGTGGCTGTAAAGCCGATCCAGGCCGGCTCTTACTGGGAGCAGCCAAAGTGCAGGGTGGGTGGCACGTTCCAGGCCGGGTTTTGGCTAGGGATATAAAATCCATCAAGCAGTCTCAGCTGGGTGTGAATTATCCTCCATTTCACAGTGAATATCTGTGGAGTCTCTGTGGTTTGGGATCTGCATATTGTGTGCCGTACTAAAGGGCTGAGAGCCGCATTGCTGGGAAGCAGGCCCTAAAGCCTGTTGGGGACTGCTACTACCAAAACCGCTGACAAGGTGAATGCTTTTTGGTCTGAGGATTTGCCATGGTGTGAATGAACACCAAGACAACGAACTGTCATTTTTGCTTATGTGTGAATAAACACTGCACTGTTTGAGTCAAATACTTTGTTTTTGCCTCTGTACTGCGTATCTGCCTACCAGAGCGAATCCCCACAAGATTTATATATATATATAAGGAAAAGGGTGGCAGCACCATCAAGGTAAAAGACAGGTGGGTGCAAAAGCCCAATTGGGGATAAGCAGACCCCATATCTAGAAAAAAATAAAATGTATTCACCCATAAGGCAATGCGACGTTTCGGCTCAGTAATAGAGCCTTTCTCAAGCGATGTGTTAAGACAAAGTGCTCAGTATATATAGCAAACTCAATCAATGTGCCAAATTACAATCAAGTGTAAATCAATAATAAGAATAAAAAGTGACATATAATAAATATACCCACATGATACATATCTGATATAAAAGTCATTACAATACATGATTAAAATCTATCTCATGTGCAAAATTACTTTACAGAAAACATGATTCTCAATACAAATACATAAATTATCCTTAATATCATGATTGTGTGTCATGTGCAATCAATTAAATAAAGTGACCAGTGCTTACTGGATGATGTATCAAACGGAGAAAAAGGGAGGAGTGAGCAGGAATATGGCGGTGTTCAGTTACCCATCGCCTGCTTCGGCGTGCCCCATGCGACAGTGCGCATGTCAGGATGACGTATGCAGCTTACATCACTTCAGGGAATATCGCAGATGATCCATGCGATACTCTCTTATCCAATATGGCCGCTTTGACAGCTAGAAGATAGGGTGCATGCGCACAGACAAGCCTGTTACAATGAAGTGATGTCATCCTGTCATTCTCCACCCTGTACCCTGAGCAGCGGCGTCCCGCTGTATTGAGGAGTCAGCGGCGTCCCGCTGTATTGAGGAGTCAGCGGCGTCCCGCTGAAGCAGAGTGAACTGTATACTTTAACAGTAAATTGTTTCTTGCCGGCATAGAATTAAGAATGTTCTTACCATATGAAGATGTCTGTGCTCGAATATTGCTCTAGACGTTCGTCATAAAATCGAAAGGACCAATGTCTTCCGAGCGGTTCCCGTCGGACTTTCCACGCTGGCGGCTTGTGTGCACGTGGACCTTCGTTCTGAATAACGGTCTTAGCTGCAAAATCGTTTAGGCCTCCTTTCGCGCGGCAGACGGTGTTTGAATGAGCACTTCGACACAAACGTATGGCTCCATCATAATCGATCAATAGCCTTTCGGGGGATTTTATCAGACGCGTTTCGGGACAAGAATGGTCCCTTCCTCAGTGGTTATCGATCCCTACCAGTAGCCCCAACAATTAAAAATAATAAACAATATACCTCCTCAATACAAATATATGTGTTTTTTTTAGATGCGGTCAATGCACAAATTGTAAGATCACCTCGTTTCCACGGAAAACTAGTGAAATTCTGTCTACCACCAACAAACACAGGCACACAATAAAGCAATTTTTGTCCTGTAATTCGAAAGACGTTATTTATGTTAGAGTGTCCATGCAAACGGCAATACGTGGGAAGGACAAAAATGTCCCTGAAAAAGAGGATTTCAGAACAGCTAATATTAAGAAAGGTTTAGAAACACATTCATTATCCAACCATTTTAAAGTTACCCATAACAAAAACCCTTCAGGTCTCAAATTTGCGGCTATTGACAGGGTTCAGGGGGATCATGTAAGCAAAATGTCCATGTTGGAAACTCAATGAATTTTTGAGTTGAATACTCTGCTTCCAGGAGGATTGAATGCAGAGTTTGAACGCTTTGGTTTTCTCCAGAGGGTTGGTGGGTGCCCCTTACCGATGGTTAACCCTGCCAGGTTCTTTTATTTCTTGGCCGGGTTTCCCTTGGTGAGGAGCCCCTACCATATTCTCCACAGCTAATCCCCTAATTTCATGTACCGCATATAAATTAATATCCAGATTCCAATCCAAGACAAGATAACCCTTCAAAAGATTTATGTTGGGGTTTTAACACAATCATTATCATAAAGGAATCTGATCCTGTTTAGCACTTTTTAAGTAAAATCGCATCAAAACCGCACAGGTACCACATTGGTCCCCATGCGTTTTTTACACTAATTGAAACAACTATAGGGGTTTAACTGTATGTCATGGTTTTATTCTACAACATTGCTTTAGCCCTGATTTTAACCTTTTATATTTCTAATGTTTTTTATAAGTTTGTATAATTTTTCACAAATAAGTGAATGTTAACTAATATCCTGGGGTGACCTATGGACCATATATGTGGTATTTTAACCCAAGTGAGTATACAAGACTGGCACAATCACCCAGTACACACAAAAATGATCCGGACCAGATTTTGTAAGATACCATAACCCCTATATAGGAGGGGTGGTTTGGGGGGATCGATAATCCCTGAGGAAGGGACCATTCTTGTCCCGAAATGCGTCTGGTGAAATCCCCCGAAATACCATTGATCAATTATGATGGAGCCATAAGTTTGTGTCGAAGTGTTCATTCAAACACCGTCTGCCGCGCGAAAGAAGGCCTAAACGATTTTGCAACTAAGACCATTATTCAGAACGAAGGTCCACGTACACACAAGCCGCCAGCGTGGAAAGTCAGACAGGAACCACTTGGAAGACATTGGTCCTTTCGATTTTATGACGAACGTCTAGCGCAATATTCGAGCACAGACATCTTCATATGGTAAGAACATTCTTAATTCTATGCCGGCAAGAAACTATTTACTGTTAAAGTATACAGTTCACTCTGCTTCACCTGCACCTTATTATAATTGTTGGGACTTATCTGTCACAAAGACCGTGATCGCCGAACAGTGTGCTGTCTTCCTGGCGCTAGAGTTCGACACATCGCGGATCGGGTTGACAGATTACTGGGAGGGGCTGGAGAAGATCCAGCGGTCATGGTCCATATCAGAACCAATGACAAAGTTAGAGGAAGGTGGAGAGTCCTTAAAAATGATTTCAGGGATTTAGGTCAAAAGCTTAGGGCAAGGACCTCAAAGGTACCATTTTTCGAAATACTACCTGTACCACGGGCCACACAAGAAAGGCAGCGGGAGATTAGGGAGATTAACAAGTGGCTCAAGAAGTGGTGTAGGAAGGAGGGGTTTGAGTTCCTGGAGAACTGGGCCGACTTCTCTGTCAGCTACAGGCTCTATCGTAGGGACGGGCTGCACCTCAATGGGGAAGGGGCAGCTGTGCTGGGGAGAAAGATGGCTAGAAGGTTGGAGGAGTGTTTAAACTAGGGACTGGGGGGGAGGGAAATTACATTATAGGAGGGGAAGATAGTGCAGATAGAGACCGGGGGCAAGGTAGTGGGACTGGAAAGCGCCCGACTGTATAGGGAGGGTGCTCAGGGACTGATGGTCCTCCCTCGTCCCCCCTTTTCCCCTTAGGGGCAGGAATCTGGCCCCGTCTCAGTAATGGTTAAGTAGGTTGCAGATTAGGGTCATTAAGGGTAAATTCACTGGGGATCCTCCTTAGACAGGATGGGGGAGGTGCAGGAAATCCTGAAGGTCACATATACCTCCTCTCTGTTCTGGTCACTTCCTCTTGCAAGTGGAAGCAGATTAGCCCTCCCTCCCTCTTATTGCGGTTATTCTTGTGAGGCGGGTCGAGGTGCACGGTTCCGGTCAGTTATGGATACTTGGTTATTCTGTTTTGTTTTTTCTATTCTTAAGAGACCCTGCTGGGAGTCCAGCGGTTTTGGATATTGCTCCGATGATTACGGCTTTTGAGAGCTGCGAATAGGCCTAACTAAATGGGATAAAGACCTCACAAATAAAAATACAGCCACAAAATGGGATATCTTTAAAAGCATCCTAAAATCTCATTGTGAGAGGTACATACCGTAAGGGAATAAAAGGTTAAGGAACCAATGTGGATAAACAGAACTGTAAAAAAAAGTCATAAATGACAAAAAGAAAGCATATAAAACACTAAAACAGGACGGTAGCACGGAAGCACTGAAAAACTATAAGGAAAAAAATTGTCACCACCAGACATCTGAGAAGCTCTGACAGATGCCTTTCAGAACCTCCTCCTTGAGCTTCCTTTTGTTTTGCTTTCATATTCTCATCTCGTTAGCCTCTCTCAGCTGTCATGTAGTTGCCCTGATTGCATCCCTTTAAATCCCTTCCCAGACTGCTTCACTTTGCGGTTTATATTCCTTCCTGGAGTGTGTGCATGCTGATCCTACTTCTGAGTCTTCTACAGATAAGTTTTGTTCATTCATTTGTGTTTTTCTGTTTGCTGGATCCCAGGTGACCCTGACTCCCTCCGTATCAAGTGTAGGGAGCCGGTGGCCGTGTCCCCTCACTACTATAGTGTGTTCAGATGTTATACAGTCGAGGTACGAGGATATGCAATCATCTACCATTGGGATTTTCGCATAGGCTAAGCAGTCAGGGAGAGTGCTAGGTCTGATGCAGGGCTCTCCCTTTTGTTCCTTAGTTTTGGATTCAGTCAGTCGGATATTCATTTTGTGTCTTCTAGTTTCCTGTACACCTTCCGTGACAAAAATAGAACAAGTAAAAAACAAATAAAAGCGGCCAAACTAGAGACCGAGAGATTAATTGCCAAAGAGAGTAAAACTAACCCTAAAATGTTCTTCAATTATATAAATGTTAAAAAGTATAAATCTGAAAGTCTCGACCCGTTAAAGGGTTTCTACCACTTAGGCGTCACATATTTGGCTGTCAGACACTAGCGATCCGCTAGTGTCTGCTCTGGCCAACCATTCTAATACAATTGCTTTTGGGGCGGTGGTTTGGCTAAAAAAACTACTTTTATTAATATGCTAATGAGCCTCTAGGTGCTATGGGGGCGTCATTAGCACCTAGAGGCTCCGTCTACCTTTAGAAACTGCCGCCCCCAGCGCGTCCCTCCAGCCCGCCCATCTCCTCCTGAATGCGATCCTCGTATGTATTCTGCGCATGCGCAGTAAATGTCTGACAGCTTCCCTGCTCAGACATCTCCACTGCGCCTGTCCTCGGAGCACTATGGCGTCATCGCGCAGGCGCAGTGGAGATGTCTGAGCAAGGAAGCGATCAGACATTCACTGCGCATGCGCAGAATACATACGAGGATCGCATTCAGGAGGAGATGGGCGGGCTGGAGGGACGCGCTCGGCGGCGGCCGTTTCTGAAGGTAGACGGAGCCTCTAGGTGCTAATGACGCCCCCATAGCACCTAGAGGCTCATTAGCATATTAATAAAAGTAGTTTTTTTAGCCAAACCACCGCCCCAAAAGCAATTGTATTAGAATGGTTGGCCAGAGCAGACACTAGCGGATCGCTAGTGTCTGACAGCCAAATATGTGACACCTAAGTGGTAGAAACCCTTTAAAGAGTAATGAGGGGGGAGTCGCAGAGAGCGACGAGGAGAAAGCAAAGCTGTTAAATATTTTTTTCTCCAATGTATTCACTGAGGAAAATAAACTGTCAGATGACATGCCGAATGTTGAAATAAATTCCCCATTAAAAGTGTCCTGTCTGACCCAGGAAGAAGTACAACAGCGACTTAAAAAGATTAAAATAGACAAATCACCAGGACCGGATGGCATACACCCCTGTATCCTAAGGGAATTAAGTAATGTCATAGCCAGACCCTTATTTCTGATATTTGCAGACTCTATACTGACAGGGAATGTCCCACAGGATTGGCGCATAGCAAATGTGGTGCCAATATTCAATAAGGGTCCAAAAACAGAGCCTGGAAACTATAGGCCGGTAAGTTTAACATCTGTTGTGGGTAAACTGTTTGAAGGTTTTCTGAGAGATGCTATGTTAGAGCATCTTAACGGAAATAAGCAAATAACGCCATATCAGCATGGCTTCGTGAGGGATCGGTCATGTCAAACTAATTTATTCAGTTTCTATGAGGAGGTAAGTTCTAGACTTGACAGCGGCGAATCAATGGATGTCGTATATCTGGACTTCTCCAAAGCATTTAACACTGTACCACATAAAAGGTTAGTATATAAAATGAGAATGCTCGGACTGGGAGAAAACGTCTGTATGTGGGTAAGTAACTGGCTCAGTGATAGAAAACAGAGGGTGGTTATTAATGGTACATACTCAGATTGGGTCACTGTCACTAGTGGGGTACCTCAGGGGTCAGTATTGGGCCCTATTATCTTCAATATATTTATTAATGATCTTGTAGAAGGCTTGCATAGTAAAATATCAATTTTCGCAGATGACACTAAACTGTGTAAAGTAATTAACACTGAAGAGGACAGTATACTACTACAGAGGGATCTGGATAGATTGGAGGCTTGGGCAGATAAGTGGCAGATGAGGTTTAACTCTCACAAATGTAAAGTTATGCACATGGGAAGGAATAATGCAAGTCACCCGTACATACTAAATGGTAAAACACTCGGTAACACTGATAAATGTAAGGTTATGCACATGGGAAGGAATAATGCAAGTCACCCATACATACTAAATGGTAAAACACTCGGTAACACTGATAAATGTAAGGTTATGCACATGGGAAGGAATAATGCAAGTCACCCGTACATACTAAATGGTAAAACACTCGGTAACACTGACATGGAAAAGGATCTAGGAATTTTAATAAACAGCAAACTAAGCTGCAAAAAACAGTGTCAGGCAGCTGCTGCCAAGGCCAATAAGATAATGGGTTGCATCAAAAGGGGCATAGATGCCCGTGATAAGAACACAGTCCTACTACTTTACAAATCACTAGTCAGACCACACATGGAGTACTGTGTACAGTTCTGGGCTCCTGTGAACAAGGCAGACATAGCAGAACAGGAGCGAGTCCAGAGGAGGGCAACTAAAGTAATAACTGGAATGGGGCAACTACAGTACCCTGAAAGATTATCAAAATTAGGGTTATTCACTTTAGAAAAAAGACGACTGAGGGGAGATCTAATTACTATGCATAAATATATCAGGGGTCAGTACAGAGATATATCCCATCAGCTATTTATCCCCAGGACTGTAACTGTGACGAGGGGACATCCTCTGCGTCTGGAGGAAAGAAGGTTTGTACACAAACATAGAAGAGGATTCTTTACGGTAAGAGCAGTGAGACTATGGAGCTCTCTGCCTGAGGAGGTGGTGATGGTGAGTACAATAAAGGAATTCAAGAGGGGCCTGGATGTATTTCTGGAGCGTAATAATATTACAGGCTATAGCTTCTAGAGAGGGGTCGTTGATCCAGGGAGTTATTCTGATTGCCTGATTGGAGTCGGGAAGGATTTTTTTATTCCCCTAAAGTGAGGAAAATTGGCTTCTACCTCACAGTTTTTTTTTGCCTTCCTCTGTATCAACTTGCAGGATAACAGGCCGAACTGGATGGACAAATGTCTTTTTTCGGCCTTATGTGCTATGTTACTATGTTACTATGTTATAATCGTGTTATTTGTGTTACTATACACACCGCTACCTATTTCCAGTAAGAGCTGTGATTTTACTATCAATTTTATTGTTATTTAGCTATTGATTTTATTATCGATTATACCGTATCTACCCATTGTGGTTTATCTATTTTCGGTTTATATTAAATTTAGTGTTGATTCCAGTATCTGAGAGTGCCCAGTTCTTTATTTATCAATTGAAACTTTTGAGTAGACTGGGTGAGCCTACTCCACTGTGAGCACCTCATATGGTCATTGTTGCCCCAGTGCGCCACATTACCATTATTCCATATATATATATATATATATATATATATATAATGTGTATAAATATATACGGTATCTATTTTTTATAATAGCATAACATATTTTATATATATATATTCATAATAACATAATAAAAAAAAATATTCTAGAGTGTCTTTTCTTATAACACCGTATTGTGCCATTCCTTCTGAGATCTGCACTGAAAATAATGTAGAATTAGTATGCACCCTTTGTTATGTCCAGACACCTATGTGAAATACTCCTGGAGCATGCCAAGCAATCACATTGTTCAAAAACACAGTCATTACATAGTGTAAAATGTTTAATGTAGCATAAAATAAGATGATTCATTTCCTGCAGAGTTCCCATTTACATTCCATTTGCAGCTCCTAAAAGCTCTATGTAATGTCCACGCCTCGGAGTATCTGGTGACTTTTCGCAGAACACAGGATATGTGCTTCATTATCTCATTTATAACCAGAAATAATGTAAAGACACATAACCCAATCCAAACAATGTGACCCAGTAATGGAGCTGCTTGCTAAAATCCTTGCAGAGAAGTATTATTTGCTATTTCTATTCCCCCATGGAAACATTCCTGTTTATAACTATACAGTGATCTGCTACAGGTGTAACCTCTTTGACAGAATACAATTAAAGAGAGGACCTAGCACCTCTCCTTACTTGTGTGTGTCAGTAACTACTGGTATTCCTCTGGGACAACCTTTCTTATAACACTGTGTTGTGCAATTCCTGTTATTCCCCCTAGATATGGATAAATAACTTGACAACTTGATGTTATCTTTCAGCTTTGCTTTTTTTTTTTTTTATGATTTGTGTAAACTTTTTTATATAATATTTACATTCTTTATTTTTACATCTCAGTTTAATAGATGCATTTAGATCTATTATAGTTCTTTTATTTTTAATAAGAACAGTGTTCTGCTATTTAGGCTGGGTTCAGACATGAGCGTTTTACAGCGCGTTCCTACGCGCTGTAAAACGCTCAACAGGCAAGAACCATTGATTCCCTATCGGAATGGTTCTCACCTGAGCGTTTTACAGCGCGTACGATCGCGCTGTAAAACGCCCGACGCCCCAAGAAGTACAGGAGCTTCTTGGCGGCGTTTTGTCGCGTGTTCCCGTACATAGACTTCAGCGGGAACGCGCGACAATGGGCGTTCGCTTGTTCCGGAGCCGCGATTGTAAACGCGCATACAATCGCGCATAAAGAGCGCTCCATCCCGAACGCTCAGGTCTGAACCCAGCCTTAGGGAAAGTAAAGTAGGGAGAAAGGGATGACCCTTTTTTGTGATGCTAGGAGCAGGAGGAGCCTTAAAGGTGTCATTTTGGAGGAGTGGGGCACATGTTCTTGCATCCCCTGCTGGGAATGAGGAAAGCGCCACAGTAGCCCCAAATGTAGTGTGCATCTCCTGCAAAGGGGTGCTCCGAAGATGAACTGCAGATCAGGCTCAAGATGAGATGTTGTGGACTAAGCCTTGAATAGGCTTCAGCAAGGTGGAATCACCTGTGAATTTGATGGCTGCAGCAATGACCAAAGTGGTAATAGAGAAGAGCAAGGACCCCGGGAGAGAAGCAGCAAGAGTTAGTGCTGCCAAGTCAAAGCAGATCATATGCCCTGTTCCCTTCATCAGCTCATTCAGAACATTGAAACAACCATAGGACTAATGTGAGTGGACATTCCTAAGTAGACACCAAGGTTCTAAAGACCTGATATTTCCCCTGTAGCAGTAATGTCACCATTGGGACTAATTAAAGAACTGTCTGCCTCTACTTTAGTACTATTGTTTGCACTGCCTCTGGACTACAGATGTAGATAGCCACCAAGTTGCTTATCATTACTGAGTGACTGTAACCAACATGAATGCTGTGTATTCAATCCCTTTTGGACCTACACCGTACATGTACAGTGCAGCGGGAAGTGAGTTCCTGACCCATGCCACACATGTACAGTGCACTGATTGGGCGGGCACAGGGGCTGTACTTGCCTGATCAATGACAGAGCCATGGCTATTGCCGACAGCAAACACCCAGAGGAAATGTCTGCGATTGGCGATAATGCCAATTGCAGACATTTAACCTTTCAGGTGCCTTGGTCAATTGTGACCACAGCATCTGAGCAGCTTTCCCTGGGAACACTGCGCTCCTGAGGGCCCAAACAGGTCCCCTGCGTAAAGATCGGGGGAGCTGTTTGTTTGTTGTGGTAGCCTCGATCTGCTAGAAGCTACAATGTCTTCCACAAAACATAGTGATTATTCCAAAGACTGAAATGGTAATTAATTGCAGTCTTCGGGAGAAGCGATCAGATGACCACATGTTATTTCCTAGGGGAAAGTTTAAAAAGTTTTAAAAAAGTAAAAAAAAAAAAGTTTTTACAAAAATATAAAAATTCAAACTACTCCCCTTTACCTTTTTTTAAAAAAAATATATAAAAAAATAAAATAAAAATTATGACAATAGGCACCATTACATCCCAAATATGTATGTACTATTAAAATAAAATAAAAATGTATTTCCCTTTATCAGGACATCGCACCAGTAAACATTGTCAGACCCACATTAGACCTTAGATCAGAACATATTGTCAGACCTTATATCAGCCCACATTGTCAGACCCCCATCAGACCTCATATCAGCCCACATTGTCAGAACCCCATCAGACCTCAGATCAAATTAAAATAAAAACCTCCTCTTACCTGTCCTGCGCCGCGGCTCCTCTACACCTCCGGAAGAAGTTGCGCTGCCCTGTCCTCCCGGCCTGCGCTTCTCTGTCACCTGACTGCGTGCAGCGTTAGGTCATAGTGCACGCACTACGTCCTGACGCTGTATGCTGTCAGGACAGTAAAGCGCCAGCCCCAGAAAAGAAGACCGGGAGGGTGAGTACCACAAGTGCTTGCGGTGCTTTGCTCCCCGCTCCCGGAACCTAATGCATACTAGTGATCGCTTCCATAAAAATACGGTAAATGGTATTGATGTAATTGTATTGACCCAGAAAATGAAGGTAACAGGTCAGTTTTACCACACAGGGAACACTGTAAAAACTAAACCCATAAAACTGTAGTGGAATTTAGATTTTTTTTTTTTCAGCTACAGCTACATCATATGGAATACTAAATGGTGCCATTAGAGAATACAACTTGTCCCACAATAAAAACAAGCCCTCATACAGGTATGTGAATAGTAAATAAAAATGTTATGGCTCTGGGAAGGCCAGTAGTAAAAAACAAGAACATGAAAATAGAAAATCACCCCGTAAGTGGTTAAGAGGCACTGTACTTTTAAGATTATCGTGGTGGCACCTGGCTTCACTGAAGTCATGAGTCAAGCAAGCTAGGGTGCACCTATCAGTAGTTAGCTCAAAATTAATGAGGAGGACCCATTGTTGGAGCTGGGCTGTAGTCAGTGATAGAAAACCTAAAATGCGGAGGAGCGGTGAAAGACCCCAGTCTACTTTGTGGACCTGCTGCGGACTGTTGCCAGTGACAAGTTTGCTTGTGTGACCTTGACCCAAAACAGGACTGTGATTAACACAAGTAGTTGATCACCATTTCCAGCCTAAGATCCTGCAATGTGGCAAGCCTGAGCCTGATCCTCCAGAGGTCCACAGATGGTGACCCTGTCAGCCCTGTATTTCTTTTATCAAAATTTAAAAACATAACAAATAAATAAATACAGAAATCACACCAAAACATAACACAACTCCCAAACCAAAAATACAGGACATAACACACCTCTTCACGGCACAAAGAACACCGGTCCAGCCCAACACTTACTCCACCATAAAAAAAATAAAATACATAGAACACCCACTATATACAGTATTCACAATATTTACAATTTCTATTTCAATATCAATGTACTAACCTTCCTGATGCGGTTGTACCCTCCTACAGCAAAATACTGAAAACTTACAAAAAAACTTCCACAAAAATCCCACATACCAACACCCAAATTAAACACACATTTTTTGTTGGTTTTTTTTTGGCCCTGAGCTGGTCCTGCATCCCATGCCCCCAGTACATGATAACAGATGTCCATGAACCAGCCCAGGATTTTCTCAAATACCCAAAAAGTCCCCAATGTTCCATGGAATCCTAGAACCCTTCCCCCATTTACCCTCCACCTAACCTAACACTACACCCAACAACTCAAATTATAAAATATATACAGGGTGGGCCATTTATATGGATATACCTTAATAAAATGGGAATGGTTGGTGATATTAACTTCATGTTTGTGGCACATTAGTATATGCGAGGGGGGAAACTTTTCAAGATGGCTGGTGACCATGGCGGCCATTTTGAAGTCGGACATTTTGAATCCAACTTTTGTTTTTTCAATAGGAAGAGGGTCATGTGAGACATCAAACTATTGGGAATTTCGCAAGAAAAACAATGGTGTGCTTGGTTTTAACGTAACTTCATTCTTTCATGAGTTATTTACAAGTTTCGGACCACTTATAAAATGTGTTCAATGTGCTGCCCACTGTGTTGGATTGTCAATGCAACCCTCTTCTCCCACTCTTCACACACTGATAGCAACACCGCAGGAGAAATGCTAGCACAGGCTTCCAGTATCCGTAGTTTCAGGTGCTGCACATCTCGTATCTTCACAGCATAGACAATTGCCTTCAGATGACCCCAAAGATAAAAGTCTAAGGGGGTCAGATCGGGAGACCGTGGGGGCCATTCAACTGGCCCACGACGACCAATCCACTTTCCAGGAAACTGTTCATCTAGGAATGCTCGTACCTGACACCCATAATGTGGTGGTGCACCATCTTGCTGAAAAAACTTCAGTGCATAAAGAGGGAAACACATCATCATGTAGCAATTTCGCATATCCAGTGGCCTTGAGGTTTCCATTGATGAAGAATGGCCCCACTATCTTTGTACCCCATATACTACACCATACCATAAATTTTTTTGTTCCAACAGTCTTGGAGGGATCTATCCAATGTGGGTTAGTGTCAGACCAATAGCGGTGGCTTTGTTTGTTAACTTCACCATTCACATAAAAGTTTGCCTCATCACTGAACAAAATCTTCTGTGTAAACTGAGGGTCCTGTTCCAATTTTTGTTTTGCCCATTCTGCAAATTCAGTGCGCCGATCTGGGTCATCCTCGTTGAGATGCTGCAGTAGCTGGAGTTTGTAAGGGTGCCATTTGTGAGTAGCTAATATCCGCCGAAGGGTGGTTCGACTAATGCCACTCTCCAGTGACATGGGGCAAGTGCTACGCTGTGGGCTCTTGCTGAATAAAGCTAGAACAGCCACTGATGTTTCTTCATTAGTGACAGATTTCGTGCATCCACATTTTGGCAAATTCAACACTGAACCAGTTTCACGAAACTGAGCAAGCAGTTTGCTAACTGTAGCATGGGAGCTGGGTGATCTCATAGGCTGTCTTGCATTGGAATCTGCTGCAATGACCCGGTTACTGTGTTCACCAGACATCAACACAATTTCTATCCGCTCAGCACGTGTTAACCTTGGCGACATGTCAATGGCTGTAAACAAAGAGAAGCTTGTAAATAACTCATGAAAGAATAAAGTTACGTTAAAACCAAGCACACCATTGTTTTTCAATATGTTTGATGAGTCACATTACCCTCTTCCTATTGAAAAAACTAAAGTTGGATTCAAAATGTCCGACTTCAAAATGGCCGCCATGGTCACCACCCATCTTGAAAAGTTTCCCCCCTCACATATACTAATGTGCCACAAACATGAAGTTAATATCACCAACCATTCCCATTTTATTAAGGTATATCCATATAAATGGCCCACCCTGTACATCACTATAGAAATATGTACACACTACATACCAATATATACAAATATACATATAGACATATAAACTAAAATACATGGAAGACCACCCATACCACCCACAGTGAGGCTTTTCAGCCACACACAACTATTAAAGCCAAAGTTCGGCGCCTGCAAGTCCTATGTCCTCATACAGCCACCAAAACAAAACAAAAATCTAGAGTGTTAGCATCAGCCCACCACCAGGAAGGGAGACAACAGGCTAGGGTACTCTAAAGGCAAAACCCCTTCAGAGGAAAGAGGCTCTACCTGCCACCAACCTCTCATACTCCAGAGAATGCACCTTTACCAGGTCTCCAAGAATGTTCCTAACCACCTCATCCATGGGAAGGATTTTGCGCTGTGTCGAGACTAAACATCGTACATGCCACATGTAGTACCTGACCACTGAGCTGACTAGGAATAAAGTGCGGCGGTCCCTACCACCCAGGTGTCTGAATGCTCTATAGGCCCCTTCCACATAAGAAAGAATGACACCCTCTCGGGGACACCCCTTGTCTTCAGAGCTCCTACACTTCAGATTGACCATCACACACAGTTTCCCATGGAAGCAGCTCCAAATCAAGTAAAAAAAACTTCAAAGGGATCCTAATGTAATTCAAAAGCCGTAACCGACCCCTAGATCCCGACTTGGGCAGTCCCTGAGGGCCAGAGGTTTCTGGAAATGGGTCAACAGAACCCTCTGGTCAAGGAGTTTCCTTGACTGAGTCCTGATTTCCGACATCCCCAGACCGCACCGAAGTAATACCGATCCCAGACAGCCTTGTAATCACCTACTGAGTATATATTGTGGACAGAAGGTAGTGGCAAATGTACTGTGAGATGCACTGTGACCTGAGCAAAGAGACTGCCCTGTGGCTGGTGGCTACTGCCTGCTAAGCCTGCGGTAGATTTACTGTGAGAGCAGACAGTATATGACCTGTTATTAGGGGTAACTGCCTAGTATACATAGCCCTTGCGAGGAGTACAGTGATTGTCTGACCGAGTGCCTACCGATTGTGGAGTCTTGAAATTGTCCTGTTACCTGTGACAAATACGGTCCTGTCACCATCAAGTTTGTACCCTCTGTGAGAGACTGTTAACAAATGCTTGTTGCCTCAAATTGTTGCGTCTGCACCATCCTCAAGTGGTTTACCGTGTAGATCTACAGTACACCAATATAATTCTGACCCTCCTACACACTTTTGGCAGTGGGCATTGGTCAGCATAGACTAGGTAGACCCATGAACAACAAGTACCTTTTACAGCCAGCATTACTTTTTTTTTGTTGAAAATTGTGATATAGTAGGATCAGACATGAAAGGCTAGCCTCAACTTCACATGCAGTTCAATGACCCTGTCACCTATTCATTACTTGTCTTTCCTTGGAACACTTCTTTGCTACTAACCACGTCACACCGGGAATATCCCCACAAGACCTGCAGTTTTGGAGATGCTCTGAGACAGTCCTTTAGCCATTCCAATTTGGCCCTTGTAAAAATCCCTTACTCTTGCCCATTTTTCCTGCTTCCTACAAATCAACTTTGAGAACCAGAAGTTCACTTCCTGTCTAATTTATCTGTGTCTGGTATTACATATCAGATTCACCTAGTTTAGTCAATTGGGATCTGATGCAGTACCACCCATTATCAGTGGACAGGTCTGGCATTATGCCAGACAAAAGTCATGTATTCATTTGCAAAACCTTTTATTTTTTATATTAAAAAAAATATATACTGTATGTGTTTTTTTTTTTTTATGTACCTAAATGGAATAAAAGTAAATAAGCACAGATATAATTAACTAAACATATGTCATATTCCCTACACAGGAAATTGCAGCCCTATTTAGACAACACTTAAAAATAAAATAAAGTTACAGCGCTGGCATCACCATTTTATCTGTGACCACAAGTCAATTAGGCAGAGGTGGCAGAGTATCCTATTACATGGACCATCATCACACGGCATGCAGCCCAGCTCAAGCATAGAATAATTGTTCTATCTGTGCACTAAGGAGAAAAGAACCCGCTGTGAATATACTATCACAGGACTAGAACCAACCATAAAATGGGATGATTTTAGAATTTTACCACACGTCTTCTCTCTTAATCTACTGGTAGACAAAAAGAATAAAGGAAATTGTATATTCTAGAAGTTGGAAAACAATAGCAATCTGAATTAATATATAATACAAAACTGAACACATACATAATCATGAAAAAATAAGGATCACCACTGAAAACAGCCGGAGGATTGTTGTTAGTAGCTGTTACTATTAGTTGGTATTACTAGTATTATTTTTATTACTTTAATTATTAATCCATTCCTAGTGTTATAAATAAACCTAAAGATAGAAATCTAATTTGTGAGCAATAAGTTACCAAAATATCTGTTTTCTGTAATATCTAAAATATAGGAGAGATGCAAACCTATGTCCACCTTTGTGACCACCTGTGGGCCATTTAAAAAAAAACAAAAAAAGGCAATTATATAACATCTTGACAGAAAAATCCTATTGTTGTGTGTCTACAGCTCCTATACAGACCTATGTATCTATACAGTAACAGACTACTGTTAGGTCAGCGGTCCATGCGCCACACTGCTTCTGCCCCCTTCTACTTACCATGCCATCCTGTGTCCTGGTCGCTAATGGAGTCGGACCCCGGCCAATCTGATATTGATAAGGATAGCTCATCAACATCAAATGCTCAGATAACCCTTTTAGTTTTACAACTTCTATAAAAAAAGTATGGGGGTCATTTACGAACAGATATACGCCCCTTTTGTGGAATATGTCTGCCACAGATTCTGTTGCATGCCATGTTGTGGCAGAATCTTTGACTTCTTCCCCCGCTCACGCCAGATCTAAAAAGGGGGGGGGGGGGTGGCATGGGCGGGGAAGGGGACGATAAAGACTTCTAGCTAAATCATTGATCCAGCGTATAGCAACGGACGCCGCTGATAAGGCATTACTCCTGCCTGCCGAATCCCGCAATACTGTGACGTCATTGGCCCGAGACGTGCGACGCGAGACGCCTAAACAGCCGACACCGCTCGCCTCTCGTGGAAGGACAGCAAGATACGCTACAGCGGGACGCTACACCAGGAACCAGGTAGGAACCTGAATCATCATTCTACATACGGAGTGATTTAAAATCTATCTGCCTGGGCGGTAACATTAAATAGCTGGAAGAGTTAAGACAACTTTGGAGAGACTTTTGTGCTGCAGTGTCAGAACTGATTACTATCTGTATGCACCAGAGATAAGTCACTGCCATAAGTGACCTACTATAGGAACCCACAGGACGCTCCTATTGATCTGCGGTTTGCCGTACCGAAAGCACTAATAGGGACTATCCATTGCAACAAATCAGTTGCCCAAAAGAGACTTTTATAACACCAAATAATCCAAAGGCTGTGGCAATAGGGATACCACCCCGATACTAGTACTTTTTATTTTCAAGTCATTGGTACCAATTGTATTTTTATTGTACTTTTTATATTGTGTGATTTATGAACTATGTGTGACTGTATGTAATTCATTTATTGGACATAGTAGGTCCTGTTACACTAATAATAAATATATTCCTTATATTCTATGGTCCAAGTGTTGGGAGTGCTCACTCCTCTTTTTTAACTATTACAATATTTATCTTGGGGTCGGGCACCCAATTTGTGAGTTAGTAGCACCCGTCATAGCCACTAGGTGAGAGCCAACCACCTATTTATCTAATTCTTAAAAAATATATTGTTGAATCTCAAATCACACGAGCTCCGTATTTTAGAAGTTCACTACCATTACAGCACTAGTGTCTCAGGACTAACGGCATATCTATATCCCTGCAAGATCGCTGTGGATACTATTGACTTTAAACACGTTTCTATGGGCCTGTGTAGCGGGACGCCACACACGTGCCATGAGTTTGGTCCTCATACCATAGGAAGAGAGACTATTTAGAGTACTTTTTCAGGTCAGGACGATTTTTCTAACATTTTATGTTTTTTATCGTATGGTATCGATTTTACTGTATAGTATCAATTTTATTGATTTGCCATTTATTTTATTGTATGGTTTTTATAATTTTGATAATCTTTCAGGGTACTGTAGTTGCCCCATTCCAGTTATTACTTTAGTTGCCCTCCTTTGTACCCTCTCCAGCTCTGCTATGTCTGCCTTGTTCACGGGAGCCAAGAACTGTACACAGTACTCCATGTGTGGTCTGACTAATGATTTGTAAAGTGGTAGGACTATGTTCTCATCACGGACATCTATGCCCCTTTTGATGCAACCCATTATCTTATTGGCCTTGGCAGCAGCTGCCTGACACTGGTTTCTACAGCTTAGTTTGTGGTTCACCAAAATCCCTAGGTCCTTTTGCATGTCAGTGTTACCAAGTGTTTTACCATTTAGTATGTACGGGTGACTTGCATTATTCCTTCCCATGTGCATAACTTTACATTTGTCAGTGTTAAACCTCATCTGCCACTTATCTGCTTAAGCCTCCAATCTATCCAGATCCCTCTGTAGTAGTATACTCTCCTCTTCAGTGTAAATTACTTTACACAGTTTAGTGTCATCTGCAAAAATTAATATTTTACTGTGTAAGCCTTCTACAAGATCATTAATACATATATTGAAGAGAATAGGGCCCAATACTGACCCCTGAGGTACCCCACTAGTGACAGTGACCCAATCTGAGTATGTACCGTTAATAACCACCCTCTGTTTTCTATCACTGAGCCAGTTACTTACCCACATACAGATGTTTTCTCCCAGTCCGAGCATTCTCATTTTATATACTAACCTTTTATGTGGTACAGTGTCAAATGCTTTGGAAAAGTCCAGATATACGACATCCATTGATTCGCCGCTGTCAAGTCTAGAACTTACCTCCTCATAGAAACTGATTAACCCCTTAAGGACCCATGACGTACATGTATGTCATCTCTGGCCTTGACTTAAGGACCAGAGAAGTAAATGTACGTCATGGTGATCGGGCTGGTTCAGGAGCTGCGCCCGCCCAAACCGCAGCAGGGGTCCTACAGTCACTGACAGCGGGACCCCTGCTGCATGTGCCGACATCGGTGAAATCACCGATGCTGGCTCATTAACCCTAGTGCTGATCGCAAATATTCTAATCGAAATTTTTTATCGTCAATATTGGCAGTTCGAGAATTCGAGAATATCTAGAATTTAGTGCTATATCTTCATAATCACGCATATTCTAGATTATTTTTTCATCAGTACCCATGATCCCCCCCCCCCCTGCTTCTAGCTTGTGGGCCAATGAGAAGGCTGCAATATCTTTGACTTTAGATGTAGAGTTGATCGCAAATTTTCATATTGCGAATTTCTATCGTTAATTTTTATCGCAAATTATCCGATTGCCGATTTTCAATCAAGAAAATAATGACTGGAGATCATATTGCCCCTGTCGCTCATCAATGATTAAACCCCTGCACAGCCGCGGTCAGCGCGGACCGCGGCACATGCGATGTCCGTTAAGGGAGGAAGCAGCCATCGGGTCCCCGTGCTGCTGTGACGGCCATCGTGGCTGCCTTCCGTGACAGCCCCCTGGATCTCACAAGCAGGAAGGCTGTAGGTGTATTACGGTGGTAATACACTTACAGCCAGAAGTATTGTCATGCGTTGTAAAGGGGATCAGACCCCCAAAGGTTGAAGTCCTAGAGTTAGACAAAAAATAAAGTGAAAAAAATTATGTTTCCCTCAAAAAAAATTTAAGTTTCAAGTAAAAAACATGAATAAATATGGGGGGGGACCCGATCTTTATTATTTTCCCTTATAACATGGTTGGTGGGGTTAAAAAATAATAATAATTTAACTCACCTTAATCCACTTGCCCGCGCAGCCCGGCTTCTCTTCTGTCTTCTTCTTTGCTGTGTACAGGAAAAGGACCTGTGGTGACGTCACTCCGGTCATTACATGGTCCATCACATGATCCATCACCATGGTAAAAGATCATGTGATGGACCATGTGATGACCGGAGTGACATCACCACAGGTCCTTTTCGTGTACACAGCAAAGAAAAGAAGCCGGGCTGTGCGAGCAAGTGGATTAAGGTGAGTTAAATAATTTTTTATTTTTTTAAACCCCTCGAGCGCTATTGTACTATGCATTCTGTATTCAGAATGCTATTATTTTCCCTTATAACCATGTTATAATGGAAAATAATACAATCTACACAACCCCGATCCCAAACCCGAACTTCTGTGAAGAAGTTTGGGTTTGGATACCAAACATGCAGATTTTTTTTCACGCGCGTGCAAAACGCATTACAATGTTTTTGCACTCGCTCGGAAAAATCGCATGTTCCTCCAATGCACCCGCACCTTTTCCCGCAACGCCCGTGTGAAACCAGCCTTATTGTGTAAAACTTAGATTTAAAAAAAAAGGAGACATATTAGGCATTTCCGCATCCGTAATACCCTGATCTATAAAAATGTCACATGACCTAACCCCTCAGGTAAATACCATAAAAAAAAAAAAAATTTTACTATGTAAAAAAAAAGCAATTTTTGGTCACCTTAAATCACAAAAAGTGTAATAGCAAGCGATAAAAAAAGTCATATGCACCCCAAAATAGTGCCAATCAAACCGTTATCTCATCCCGCAAAAATGATACCCTACCTAAGACAATCGCTTAAAAACTGAAAAAACTATGGAGACACTAAAATATGTTTTTTTTTGTTTCAAAAATTACATCATTGTGTTAAACTTACATACAGACGTGGACAAAATTGTTGGTACCCTTTGGTCAATGAAAGAAAAAGTCACAATGGTCACAGAAATAACTTTAATCTGACAAAAGTAATAATAAATTAAAATTCTATAAATGTTAACCAATGAAAGTCAGACATTGTTTTTCAACCATGCTTCAACAGAATTATGTAAAAAAATAAACTCATGAAACAGGCATGGACAAAAATGATGGTACCCCTAGAAAACACAGAACATAATGTGACCAAAGGGACATGTTAATTCAAGGTGTGTCCACTAATTAGCATCACAGGTGTCTACAACCTTGTAATCAGCCATTGGGCCTATATATATGGCTCCAGGTAATCACTGTGTTGTTTGGTGATATGGTGTGTACCACACTCGACATGGACCAGAGGAAGCAAAGGAAAGAGCTGTCTCAAGAGATCAGAAAGAAAATTATAGACAAGCATGTTAAAGGTAAAGGCTATAAGACCATCTCCAAGCAACTAGATGTTCCTGTGAGTACAGTTGCACATATTATTCATAAGTTTAAGATCCATGGGACTGTAGCCAACCTCCCTGGACGTGGCCGCAGGAGGAAAATTGATGACAAATCTAAGAGACGGATAATCCGAATGGTAACAAAAGAGCCTAGAAAGACTTCTAAAGAGATTCAAGGTGAACTTCATGCTCAAGGAACATCAGTGTCAGATCGCACCATCCGTCGTTGTTTGAGCCAAAGTGGACTACATGGGAGACGACCAAGGAGGACACCATTGTTGAAAACGAATCATAAAAAAGCAAGACTGGAATATGCCAAACTACATGTTGACAAGCCACAAAGCTTCTGGGAGAATGTCCTGTGGACAGATGAGACAAAAATCGAAGTTTTTGCCAAGGCACATCAGCTGTATGTTCACAGACGAAAAAATGAAGCATATCAAGAAAAGAACACTGTCCCTACTGTGAAACATGGAGGAGGCTCTGTTATGTTCTGGGGCTGCTTTGCTGCGTCTGGCACAGGGTGTCTTGAATCTGTGCAGGGTACAATGAAATCTCAAGACTATCAAGGAATTCTAGAGAGAAATGTACTAGCCAGTGTCAGAAAGCTTGGTCTCAGTCGCAGGTCATGGGTCTTGCAACAGGACAATGACCCAAAACACACCGCTAAAAACACCCAAGAATGGCTAAGAGGAAAAAATTGGACTATTCTAAAGTGGCCTTCTATGAGCCCTGACCTCAATCCTATTGAGCATCTTTGGAAGGAGCTGAAACATGCAGTCTGGAAAAGGCACCCTTCAAACCGGACACAACTGGAGCAGTTTGCTCATGAGGAGTGGGCCAAAATACCTGCTGAGAGGTGCAGATGTCTCATTGACAGTTACAGGAAGCGTTTGATTGCAGTGATTGCCTCAAAAGGTTGCGCAACAAAATATTAAGTTAGGGGTACCATCATTTTTGTCCATGCCTGTTTCATGAGTTTATTTTTTTACATAATTCTGTTGAAGCATGGTTGAAAAACAATGTCTGACTTTCATTGGTTAACATTTATAGAATTTTAATTTATTATTACTTTTGTCAGATTAAAGTTATTTCTGTGACCATTGTGACTTTTTCTTTCATTGACCAAAGGGTACCAACAATTTTGTCCACGTCTGTAAATAAAAAAGTTGACATATTAGGCATTGCCGCATCCATAATAACCTGCTCTATAAAAAATATCACATGACCTAACCCTTCAGGTGAACACCATAAAAAAAATAAAGCCATTTTTTGTCACCTTACATAGCAAAAAGTGTAATAACAAGCGATCAAAAAGTCATATGCACCCTATAATAGTACCAATCAAACCGTCATCTCATCCCGAAAAAAATGAGCCCCTACACAAGACAGTCACCCAAAAAAATAAAAAAAACTATGGGAAACTACGGCTTTCAGAATGTGGAGACATTAAAAAATATTTTTTTTAAAATAATGCTTTGTTATGTAAAACTGAAACAAGCAACCAAAAAAAGTAGTCATATTTGGTATTGTCGCATCTGTAACAACCTGCTCTATAAAAATACCACATGATCTAACCTGTCAGATGAATTTTGTAAATAACAAAAAATAAAAACGGTGCCAAAACAGCTATTTTTGGTTTCCTTGCCTCTCAAAAAGTGTAATATAGAGCAACAAAAAATCATATGTACCCTAAAGTAGTACTAACAAAACTGCCACCTTATCCCGTAGTTTCCAAAATGGGTTCACTTTTTGGGAGTTTCTACTCTAGGGGTGCATCAGGGGGGCTTCAAATTGGACATGGTGTCAAAAAACCAGTCCAGCAAAATCTGCCTTCCAAAAACCATATGACGTTCCTTTCCTTCTGCACAATGCCGTGTGCCCGTACAGCAGTTTACAACCACATATGGGGTGTTTCTGTAAACTACAGAATCAGGGCCATAAATATTGAGTTTTGTTTGGCTGTTAACCCTTGCTTTGTAACTGGAAAAAATTTATTAAAATGGAAAACTAGCATTTTTCTTGTTCATCAGGTGATCGGCGGCACATTTACATGAGCAAATTGTAGGGAATGAGTGTTCTCAGGAACGTTAATTCTCAATAATCTGCCCTATATTCGGGCCATGTAAATCCTTGGCTGCTCATCTCAAACAAACATGCAAATTCCTTCCCTAGAAGAATTGATTCAAGAATTTACTTCGCGCTGTGGGCAAAGTCCAACAATATGTATGTAAACATAGACATAAGTAACGTTTACTGCATCAACTTGGATCAGGCATTTGCTATATTTAACATTTTACATTTTTATTGTGGTATGTAATAACATGAAAGCATCTGTGTAAAGTTCTGGGCGACCGTTTTATAATATTCCAGATGTCTAGGTTTACAGAATACATGGGCATGGGGTAAAATATCATAATGCTTTATTTTATAATTCGGTTTAAGTTGTATTAGTCAAAGGTGTCAAAATTGTCCTGGTAGTTGAAAGGGTTAAAGGGATTATTCCAGTGAAAATGCATAAGTTTACATATGCCTGGCGTTCTAAAGGTACTTTCACACTTGCGTTTTTCTTTTCCAGCACTGAGTTCCGTCAAAAGGGCTCAATGCCGATAAAGAACTGATCAGTTATATCCCCATGCATTCTGAATGGAGAGCAATGCATTCAGGATGCATCAGGATGTCTTCAGTTCAGTCATTTTGACTGATCAGGCAAAAGATAAAACCGTAGCATGCTACGGTTTTATTTCCGACCCAAAAAACTGAAGACCTGCCTGAATGCCGGATCGGCATTTTTTCCCATAGGAATGTATTAGTGCCGGATACGGCATTCAAAATACCAGAATGCCGGATCCGTCCTTCCGGTCTGCACATGTGCAGATTGAAAAAAAGGTGAAAAAAATAAATGCCGGATTCGTTTTGCCGGAAGGACGGATCTGGCATTTCAATGTATTTTTTGGACTGATCAGGCATTTTTAAGACTGATCAGGATCCTGATCAGTTTTACAAATGCCATCAGTTGGCATACGTTTTGCGACGGAACTGCTTGCCTGATCACTCTGCCGCAGGTGTGAAAGTAGCCTAACACCTCTGAAACTCCCCATTGCCTTCTTCTAACCCTGTTCCTCCTTCAGCGACATGTAACTTCTACGGAGGCAGGGATGGAGTGGGAACTTAAAGTGGCCCTGGAAAAAAAAAACTAAAAGTGGCCCTGTTTTGTAGTTGGGTCCAAATTGATGGAAGCCAGGGTCAGCAATAGAATATTGTGGCACATTATTCCACCCCAACAGAGCCAAATGCACAGTATATTGCAAAATACATCTCCAAAAACTTCCACTGGCTGGCCTTGAGAAGGGCCCACCGGGAAATTTCCTTGTAAGGTCTATGGCCAATCCACCCCTGCCACGGAGGCACGGTGAAACTCTTCTGTAATCTTTTCTACAACTAGATTGCAGCTAGAAATCTTTACATAGAGAAGCGTCCTACCTCCACTTTCATTTCTAGTTGTCTGCTTTAAGGGGAAATACATTTCTCTTGGGCTATTATTATGTTAAGCAGTTCTGCTTTTTTTCGGAGGCTTAAATTATGAAATATAATCCAATTCACGACATCTAATCATCGCAGAATTGTATACGCAAAACATCCACCGTGGATAATGTACGACTGAAAGCTCTAAAAAAAAAATATTTATTGGAACTGCAGATTTAGTAATACGTTTATAGACTGTGGCATTATCTTCCTCATGAAGATATCTAGAAATACATTTCTCATGCTGAAGGTAGGCATTGTACCTAAATTATTATGTAGCCCTGCATTCTGTGGCCTTTATCAGCCGCTCATTTGCTGCAATGCAGATAATTGGAACTTCATGAGTTAAGTGTCTCAGATCGGAAATCCCTTGAAAGAAGAATTCCCACAAAAAATGTTAGCTGGCATGTTAGCACTTCTTTTATTTCTAGTGCCTTTATCTCTGACTTATCTACTTTGTTATGGTCCCCTGTGTCACCATGTAACCCACTCTCTAAGGTGCTGAATTTTATATCATTTTTAGGAGGACCAGAAGCCATTTTCTTAGTTTACTCCTATGACACTCGTCTTTCCCAATCATTGCCCACTTCTTAGTTGCATTTACATGCAACGATCATCAGGCTGTCTAGGGATGAATGATCATTACTACGACCATTTGTCCCCATAGAGTATTATTGTTTTTTTTGGCAGCACATCTCTGTTTACACGGAACGATGGTGAGAAACGATGATATTGCAAAGGAGCCTTTTGCTGCTTTGTTGGGTGATTTGTGGCACAGTTATGGGGACAAGCATTTGTACATTTAGCAATGTAAATGAGCCTTAAAGCAGTTGTCTTCTCTCAGACAATGGGGGCATATCACTAGGATTTGCCCCCATTGTCTTATAGGTGTGGGTCCGCACCTACCACGAGAACAGAGCCAGGATGGGGGTGGAGGGCGCACCTTGCATGTGCAGCAGCCCTCCATTCATTTCTATGGGGCCGCAGAGCGCTGGCTTGACTATTTCCATCAGCCCATAGAAATGAATGGGAGCGGTGGCCGGTCATGCGCGGCACACTCCCATTCACTTCTTTGGCGAGAGCACTTGGTGTTGGACGAACCGGAGTCCTCTAACCACCACTTTGCGCGGCTCCGGACAATGGTGATATGCCCCTATTGTCTGAGATAATACAACCCCTTTAACGCTCTTTTGCCACACTCAAATTGTCAAGTAAATAAATTATGTGCTCTTCAAATAGCTAAAATATTGCTATATCAGTGTGAAAAGTGTTGAGTTGCACCTCAACATCTTGGCTTTATAGGCCCATAAATTTCTAATGGCAACCCTGGGTTTTATCTGTATTACCAAAATCATTGCTGTTCCCACCTACATGAGCATGACTGCTATTGTTTATACCAGGCAGAACAGGAATCAGAACAGGACCAGATATCATCAATATGACCTTTTCAGGCGCTGCAACTTTATGGTATCATAGCTCGGCATAGAAGTAATGTATTAAAAGAGTTGTATGGATGATATTTTTTAGACAGGCTTAAAATGCTATAAAAAATAAAAGCCATGCTCACCTCACTGGTCCCCCCAACTCTCACAGTCAAAATATAGTAGTCATTTCTTGCATATTCAGAATGACAAGGAAATAAAGATCAGCTGGAAAATAGGAGGAGTTGGAAGTCCGTCGGTGGGGTATTGGTGAGGTGAGTATGACTTTTTAAAATATTTTTTTTTTTTTACAACATTGAGCTTGTATAAAAATATTGACTGGAGAATCCCTTTTGTATTGTAAGGGTATTTTCAAGTACTGATTGGTTCTGTCCTTCTTAATTCTGTCTCTTTTATATTACTTTTAATATTCTGTATGATAAAGTTTCCCTTGTAATGTAGTGGGTTAGAGAAGTACCCATCCCCCATTGTGCTGATGAGACCACATTGCTGAGTGATCTCAGAGACATGCCTGATGCACACTGGAGATGGGGCTGATGGGAATAACTCTGGTTTACACACATACTTGGAACTTCCTCCTAGGTAGGTTGTAAGTATTGATTTTTTCTATCTCTTGTACACCCTGGGGTATTAGTCATGTGTTATAACGTGGTAGACAACTATGTGTTATAGCATGGTTAACCACATCCCTAGTGATGTCTATTTACTTCTTATTATTCTGTATGTGATTTGTCAGTGCTATCTTATATTTAATCACACTTAGTAAATATATTTATTCACTTAGCCTGCTTAAGCGTATTCATTCTCAAATCATTTTCAATTCATGTTAAAATACCTTAAAAGCTGTTTTTCATGTTTTCAATTATTTCTAGTTGCTCTCCTTAACCAATTTATATTTAGAATGTTAAGGCATCCATATACCTTCAGTAGTTGTTGGCTAAACATATATTCAGTCGAGAGTTACCTCTTCAAAATCCTACACAGTGTTGGACTGAAGTTCCTTGGGACCACCAGAGAAAATTATTCTCTGGAGACGGCTTATCTTCTTAAAGAAAAATAATTGGATGCCATCTTTCCCCCCATCGACATAAAATTGTTAGCTGGCCCTGTCGAAAACAGCAGGTTCAGCTGACAATACACTAATGTGTATGGGGAGCTTTGGTCTGTGACTCAAGTCTATAAAGCAATTCTTCTAATGGTACACAAGTCCAGTAACAGATTTCACTGGCATTATTGCGTAGACATTAATACTTCCGACTATTGATTGCACATCAAAAACCGGATAGCTTTTTTTTTTCTGGAAAATATATCCAAATATTGTGAATATTTCTAGAAAGCAGACAGTTCAGCGTGAGCTGCGTCCTCTAAGATGAAGCCATCAAAAGACAAGAGTGAGCTCAACTTATATTTGGCGACATAAAAATCAATACTCTACTCATTCTGCTTTCTAAGATCTGTATGCAATAATTTCTTCGTAGAAATGATTACTACACATAAAATCTTCTGATAAATTATTAATCACTTCTAGTACTACAACTGTGAGTCAGGACGCTATAGAGCACATAAGTAATAGCTATGATGATATTTTCTTTATATTCTTCCAGACCATAAATTACATCATTGTTAATTATCAGTTCCTTCAATTCCTGTAATGTCAGTCCAATTACTTAACTCGATTCCATCACTGACAATAGTAACGTTAAACAGGGCACTTTAAGACGGTAATTTAATGCAGTTTTCAACTTTCAGCTGTTTTATAAAGATGGGAAACTTTTCTTGCATTATGACCCAACTTGTGTCATTCCTTAAAGCGAGCCAGTCATCAGCAAATTCACCGCCCAGTTAAACACCAATGACCAGCTCAGCTGAATGTAATGATACCTTTTACTTAGCGATCTGTTGCTTCATTGAGGAGAAAAGGTACTTTTAATCCATATGCAAATTAGTAGTTAAGTGCACTGAGGGCAGGACCAAGCCACACTGTGGACTCTTGCTCCTCCTACTTCCTCTACCAATCCCTCCCCCTCCTTTCCTCCTTTCGATTGACAGGGGCAAGTTCCTGCACATCTCGGCTGACACTGTCAATCAATGAAATGGAGAAGTTGGCAATGGAAGCAGAAGGAGCAAGGGTGCTCTGAGTGGCTAGGGCCCACCCCCGGTGCACTTACTTACTCTCATTTGCATATTAATTCAAAGTACTTTTTCTCCAGAATGAAGCAAAGGATCACTAATTAAAAGGTAGAGTTACATATAGCTGAACTAGCCCTACAAGGGGTTGTACCCAGTGACAGATTCCATTTAAAGGGGGAATTACTAGTGTTGAGTGAGCATGCACGGCCGAACACCAGTTCGGCTCGAGCATCGCAGTATTCAGCCGAATACCTTGTTTGCTTGAGCGCAATGTTTCGAGTCAGTGTATTTAAATCCAATTTAGCCTCTATTACTGAAAAGTTTCTGCTGGGATTTGACCTCACAACCTTCTACATTAGAGGAAAGGACTTTAACCACTCAGCTATAAAGCTGAATGATAAACTGTGTCAGAAAAACCTCATAGTAGTTTGTCATGTATTAAGTATTCCAATGCAGCAGAAGTATCATTTCATATTTCACTGCAGATTAACATAGCTGTATAGCGTAGTGGTTAAGGTTCTTGGCTCTAATGTAAAAGGTTGTGAGTTCAAATCCCAGCAGAAACTTTTTAGAAATAGACGCTAAATTTAATTTAAATATATATAAGTATTAAGCCATAATATATTTACATATATTACTATATATTTAGAATATAGTGATAAAAGAGATAAAGGACGGCTCACCTCTGGTTTGGGATGGCAAGGTGCACCAAAATAGATGTTGTACCCAATCACCAAGAACAATAGTATTAAAAAGAAGTAAAATGGGCACTCATATATCTAGGTCACAAGGTAGGCAAAGCGACTCAAATATTAATTTATTAATAGCGATAAGTTGAACAAATTTATATGAGCAATACACAATATTAATGTACCCTGAATAGAACTAATTTCCCGAAATCAGCATAAAATAGTAAAACTTATAAAATTAATAAAATAAACATTACAACTGTCCACTGTTATAGCTGATAAAAGATCCAAGTATCCAATCCAGTGTTAATAGGTCCAGTCTGGCATTAGTAGATATAACACAGTACTTTTGTCTTCTATTATCTACAACAGTGGTTTACAGCAAATATATCTCCAGAAAATAAATAAATCAGTGAGTGAATAAATAGATGAATAGTAAGTGCACAGTGACTAATAGTGACCAATGGGTAAAATGCAGCATGAACTGCTACATAAAATCCACTGGATCAACAATATATAATTAAAAAACAATAAGTGAGATAATGTGTATGGATAAATGAATAAATATATTTCTGAAGAGTCAATAGAGTGGCTGTATACCACTGATGCCGCAATGTTTTTTTAGTAGTAGAACATGTGGCCTAAAATCCTGGTTTGGTCCGTACAATTGTCCACAAATATATTCAGTTTGAGCAGATATCTGCCTGAATAGGCTGTATGTTTGAACAACCGCAATATAAGCGGCAGGATACTTGGGCAATGTTATAAATATGTCCAGCAATGTTGCGCAATATTCAAACAGCAAATCAAGATGTTTGGGCAGCAATATACATATATCCAGCAGTATTATTGAGCTGTATGGCTCTTACTCACATATCATCCTATTCCCACCGTGGCGTCCCACGTGGTGTAAAAGCAAACAGGACTTGCCTTTGGATAACACAGCTGAATTAGCTGCTAACGATGCTGTATCCACCCGGCTGTGAGCAGAAGTGCTGGCTGTGTCAGGCTGCAGATCCACGTCCAATGTCTTTGCTTGAGGTAGATGGATATTCTGCCTCTTTGGATCGATGAAAATAGTCCTTTTAGAAAGCGCTTTCAATCCAATACCGTACGAAGTTGTTGCCGGTGAATTGTCAGATCCAATTGCTCCTTGCCAGACGCGTTTCAAAGGCTACCTGCCTTCTTCCTCAGTGGCTAATTTGGGTCTGACTAACTTGCCGGCTATTTATCCTCCCAAGGGTTCTTTAGTAAACTTGAAATGGACCCAAAGGATCTGGATCCAATTACCTTATATTGCGATAATCCTGCGAAAATTTGCGTTTTTTTTGCACACATGCGATTTTTTATGTGCGATAATCCTGCGTTAAATCTGCGGTTTTTATGCGCACATGCATTTTTCTATTTTATGTATTCCTAAACCAACAAGAATCATTATACATATCAAATTTTGCATAACAAATTGTACAATAGCTAGTTACAGTTGGGACCAATGTAAATAATAACATTCCATATCAAACATTCTTCTAAAATAAAATAAAATAAATATACAACTTATAAATCTTTAATGATCTTATATTAAAAATGTATTAAATAATAGGGAATTTCTATATAGGGTCTAAGATATAAAAATGTAAAAAATTTAAAAAATGTATTTATAAAAGATTATCAGGTATTATATTCTGTAGGGAACTCATATACATTTTCTTGTTAGATATAATTCCATAAACAATATTCCATGGGGCTCATTACCCGAAATGGTTCGGGCGGAGTACATAGGATGATGGTATATGTGGATTGGGGTCGGGGATCCCGAGCACAGGGGGGGTCATAGTGCTGCTAAACAGCCCGACTAGTCAGACCCAAATTAGCCACTGAGGAAGAAGGCAGGTAGCCTTTGAAACGCGTCTGGCAAGGAGCAATTGGATCTGACAATTCACCGGCAACAACTTTGTACGGGATTGGATTGAAAGCGCTTTCTAAAAGGACTATTTTCATCGATCCAAAGAGGCAGAATATCCATCTACCTCAAGCAAAGACATTGGACGTGGATCTGCAGCCTGACACAGCCAGCACTTCTGCTCACAGCCGGGTGGATACAGCATCGTTAGCAGCTAATTCAGCTGTGTTATCCAAAGGCAAGTCCTGTTTGCTTTTACACCACGTGGGACGCCACGGTGGGAATAGGACGATATGTGAGTAAGAGCCATACAGCTCAATAATACTGCTGGATATATGTATATTGCTGCCCAAACATCTTGATTTGCTGTTTGAATATTGCGCAACATTGCTGGACATATTTATAACATTGCCCAAGTATCCTGCCGCTTATATTGCGGTTGTTCAAACATACAGCCTATTCAGGCAGATATCTGCTCAAACTGAATATATTTGTGGACAATTGTACGGACCAAACCAGGATTTTAGGCCACATGTCTACTACTAAAAAAACATTGCGGCATCAGTGGTATACAGCCACTTTGTTGACTCTTCAGAAATATATTTATTCATTTATCCATACACATTATCTCACTTATTGTTTTTTAATTATATATTGTTGATCCAGTGGATTTTATGTAGCAGTTTATGCTGCATTTTACCCATTGGTCACTATTAGTCACTGTGCACTTACTATTCATCTATTTATTCACTCACTGATTTATTTATTTTCTGGAGATATATTTGCTGTAAACCACTGTTGTAGATAATAGAAGACAAAAGTACTGTGTTATATCTACTAAAGCCAGACTGGACCTATTAACACTGGATTGGATACTTGGATCTTTTATCAGCTATAACAGTGGACAGTTGTAATGTTTATTTTATTAATTTTATAAGTTTTACTATTTTATGCTGATTTCGGGAAATTAGTTCTATTCAGGGTACATTAATATTGTGTATTGCTCATATAAATTTGTTCAACTTATCGCTATTAATAAATTAATATTTGAGTCGCTTTGCCTACCTTGTGACCTAGATATATGAGTGCCCATTTTACTTCTATTTAGAATATATAATATATTATAAAATAATATATGTAACTATATTATGGCTAAAAACATCAGTAGTAGTTTCCCACATATTGTGCATTCATATATATCAGTATATATATATATATATACATACATACATACATACATACATACAATCAGGTCCATAAATATTGGGACATCGACACAATTCTAACATTTTTGGCTCTATACACCACCACAATGGATTTCAAATGAAACAAACAAGATGTGCTTTAACTGCAGACTGTCAGTGTCACGACAGGTGGGTAATCGGGGAAACAACCAAACACAGGGAAAACCAACAGAACAAATGACTAGGCCCAAAAGCTAGGGAGAAAATGGTCACCTCCTAGCGATCCCTAAAGGCTTTCCCTAGACTGCTGTGCCTATGTGAATACCCTTAGGGTGGATATGCACATGCCCTCGTGCCTAATCTGAACACCCTGGGCAAACACTAAGCAGCAGGGAAAGGGGAAGAGGCAACCTGCTTCTTCCAGCCAGGAAGAAGCAAGCGTCTCCCTAGAGGCATAGATAACACACACAAAGGGAAAGGAAGGAGAGGACTTATCTTGAGCAGAGCTGGAGCAGACGATCCACCACAAATCAAGAGCTCCTAGAAAAGAACTATAACCCGCACAGGCCACTGGGGGAAAGAGGGATAAATAGCCTCACTAACGATGAAACCGAGTACACCTGAGGGAAGGTGTATCCAGCTCAAATCCAAATCAAAACAAACCAAGAAGTCAGACATGTGCAGCCAGTCTGACAGATCTCCGCACATTCACAGGGCAAGGTGTGACAGTCAGCTTTAATTTGAGGGTATTTACATCCAAATCAGGTGAACGGTATAGGAATTACAACAGTTTGCATATGTGTCTCCCACTTGTTAAGGGACCAAAAGTAATGGGACAATTGGATTCTCAGCTGTTCCATGGCCAGGTGTGTGTTATTCCCTCATTATCCCAATTACAATGAGCAGATAAAAGGTCCAGAGTTCATTTCAATCTCAAGATGAGATCCAAAGAGTTGTCACTATCAGTGAACCAAGCCATCATTAGGCTGAAAAAAACAAAACAAACCCATTAGAGAGATAGCAAAAAACATTAGGCGTGGCCAAAGCAACTGTTTGGAACATTCTTAAAAAAAAGAATGCACCGGTGAGCTCAGCAACATCAAAAGACCCTGAAGACCACAGAAAACAACTGTTATGGATGACCGAAGAAATCTTTCCCTGGTGAAGAAAACACCCTTTGCAACAGTTGGCCAGATCAAGAACACTCTCCAGGAGGTAGGTGTATGTGTGTCAAAGTCAACAATCAAGAGAAGACTTCACCAGAGTGAATACAGAGGGTTCACCACAAGATGTAAACCATTGGTGAGCCTCAAAAAACAGAAGGCCAGATTAGATTTTGCCAAACGACATCTAAAAAAGCCTTCACAGTTCTGGAACAACATCCTATGGACAGATGAGACCAAGATCATCTTGTACCAGAGTGATGGGAAGAGAAGAGTATGGAGAAGGAAAGGAACTGCTCATGATCCTAAGCATACCACCTCATCAGTGAAGCATGGTGGTGGTAGTGTCATGATGTGGACATGTATGGCTGCCAATGGAACTGGTTCTCTTGTATTTATTGATGATGTGTTTCGGGCAATATTATCTGTTCATATTCAGCCAAATGCTTCAGAACTCATTGGACGGCGCTTCACAGTGCAGATGGACAGTGACCCAAAGCATACTGCAAAAGCAACCAAAGAGTTTTTTAAGGTAAAGAAGTGGAATGTTATGCAATGGCCAAGTCAATCACCTGACCTGAATCCGATTGAGCATGCATTTCACTTGCTGAAGACAAAACTGAAGGAAAATGCCCCAAGAACAAGCAGGAACTGAAGACAGTTGCAGTAGAGGCCTGTCAGAGCATCACCAGGGATGAAACCCAGCGTCTGGTAATGTCTATGCGTTCCAGACTTCAGGCTGTAATTAACTGCAAAGGATTTACAACCAAGTATTAAAAAGTGAAAGTTTGACTTATGATTATTATTCTGTCCCATTACTTTTGGCCCCGAAAAAGTGGGAGGCACATATGCAAACTGTTGTAATTCCTACACTGTTCACCTGATTTGGATGTAAATAACCTCAAATTAAAGCTGAAAGTCTGCAGTTAAAGTACATCTTGTTTGTTTCAATTCAATGTAATTCTCAGTATCTGTTCTTATTCAGTATACAGGTCCTTCTAAAAAAATTAGCATATTGTGATAAAGTTCATTATTTTCTGTAATGTACTGATAAACATTAGACTTTCATATATTTTAGATTAATTACGCACCAACTGAAGTAGTTCAAGCCTTTTATTGTTTTAATATTGATGAATTTGGCATACAGCTCATGAAAACCCCAAATTCCTATCTAAAAAAATTAGCATATCATGAAAAGGTTCTCTAAACGAGCTATTAACCTAATCATCTGAATCAACTAATTAACTCTAAACACCTGCAAAAGATTCCCAAGGCTTTTAAAAACTCCCAGCCTGGTTCATTACTCAAAACCGCAATCATGGGTAAGACTGCCGACCTGACTGCTGTCCAGAAGGCCATCATTGACACCCTCAAGCAAGAGGGTAAGACACAGAAAGAAATTTCTGAACGAATAGGCTGTTCCCAGAGTGCTGTATCAAGGCACCTCAGTGGGAAGTCTGTGGGAAGGAAAAAGTGTGGCAGAAAACGCTGCACAACGAGAAGAGGTGACCGGACCCTGAGGAAGATTGTGGAGAAGGACCGATTCCAGACCTTGGGGGACCTGCGGAAGCAGTGGACTGAGTCTGGAGTAGAAACATCCAGAGCCACCGTGTACAGGCGTGTGCAGGAAATGGGCTACAGGTGCCGCATTCCCCAGGTCAAGCCACTTTTGAACCAGAAACAGCGGCAGAAGCGCCTGACCTGGGCTACAGAGAAGCAGCACTGGACTGTTGCATGTCATTCGGAAATCAAGGTGCCAGAGTCTGGAGGAAGACTGGGGAGAGGGAAATGCCAAAATGCCTGAAGTCCAGTGTCAAGTACCCACAGTCAGTGATGGTCTGGGGTGCCATGTCAGCTGCTGGTGTTGGTCCACTGTGTTTTATCAAGGGCAGGGTCAATGCAGCTAGCTATCAGGAGATTTTGGAGCACTTCATGCTTCCATCTGCTGAAAAGCTTTATGGAGATGAAGATTTCATTTTTCAGCACGACCTGGCACCTGCTCACAGTGCCAAAACCACTGGTAAATGGTTTACTGACCATGGTATTACTGTGCTCAATTGGCCTGCCAACTCTCCTGACCTGAACCCCATAGAGAATCTGTGGGATATTGGGAAGAGAAAGTTGAGAGACGCAAGACCCAACACTCTGGATGAGCTTAAGGCCGCTATCGAAGCATCCTGGGCCTCCATAACACCTCAGCAGTGCCACAGGCTGATTGCCTCCATGCCACGCCGCATTGAAGCAGTCATTTCTGCAAAAGGATTCCCGACCAAGTATTGAGTGCATAAATGAACATCATTATTTGAAGGTTGACTTTTTTTGTATTAAAAACACCTTTCTTTTATTGGTCGGATGAAATGCTAATTTTTTTAGATAGGAAATTTGGGTTTTCATGAGCTGTATGCCAAAATCATCAATATTAAAACAATAAAAGGCTTGAACTACTTCAGTTGTGTGTAATGAATCTAAAATATATGAAAGTCTAATGTTTATCAGTACATTACAGAAAATAATGAACTTTATCACAATATGCAAATTTTTTTAGAAGGACCTGTATATGGACACTGCACAGTACCACTTCTCCTGTCCTGTATACTGGGTGTAATCCTCAGTATCAGCTCTTATTCTGTATATATATATATATATATATATACTGCACAGTACCACTTCTCCTGTCCTGTATACTGGGTATAATCCTCAGTATCTGCTCATAGGCCAAATGCACACGGCTGTGTTTCGCGGCCGAGAGCGATCCGTGGCATGCTGGGCTGGATTCCTGTTCAGAGCAGGAGTGCACGGCGTCATTGGTTGCTATGACGCCGTGCGCTTCATGTCGCCGCTGCACTACAGTAATACACTTGTGGAAGTGGAAAAAGCAAAGCTAGGAATTAGAGAACACTTAAGATTCGTTTAGGGTTTGGTTCGCCATTTTTTTTTTAAAGTTTGGTTTAGACCCGAATCAGGTCAGAACGAACCGAAGTTTCTCCAATTGCCCAGAGAGTTGGTATATAGATTGCAGGGTGGTCACAACTAGGGAAACGAGCAGTGTATAATGTGATGGAAACAAAGCACCAAGCCAGTAAAAGAGGCAATATGGACAATCACAATACATTAGTAAGTGTCTTGTATTCACTTTCTCTACATAACAAATGCCATTTGCTGAAATGATAAAAAATGGTAACTGAGCCATGTGTGTGTGAATAATAAATGGTTTTAGCCCTAATATTTTGTTCTCAATACAATTTTTCAAACAAGAACAAAAATATAAAAACTGTTAAATTTAAAATTTAATATGTGTGATAACCTGACACAAAGTTCTTACAAGCTTTCTATATGCTATGCTAGATTGGTGGTAGAACACATTGTACAGTTTTCACTTATTCCACCCCTCCAAAAAAAAAAAAAAAAAAAAGATTTCTGTGAAAATGTGGGAAAAATAGTATTTCCTTGCAGCTAGCTGCTTTTGTGGTTTGCAGCAGATGCAGTTTGACTAGGGGGCCACAGCTCCTCACTCCTCACTCCCTGGCGGACAGCTTTTCCTGCTTGTCCCTATCCTACACACACAATTCTTCTTCTTCTTTGTAATCCTAGCCTTTCCCTTCACTCTCCCTGGCGGTAGAATACAAGCTTGATTGATTTCTTATTGTCCCTGATTGTTTTCTTTCACTCTGCTTGACTCCCTAAGATCATTTTTTCTGGCAGACGTTGTAAGACCCAACCGCCCTTACTCAGAGCCCAGCACATAATGGCGTTCTGCTCCTTCTGCTCGGGCACCTCTCTGCCTGTTGCAGCACTGATTGGCTCATCCAGATTGTCTGTCAGCCTGGGAGCCAATCAGAGCAAGACCTCCCCTGTCTTCCTCTCAGGGTCATGTGTGAACCCTTCTTCTTCCTCCCTAGTGCTTTTTTTCCTGCCAACTTGCGCACTAAAATGGCACTAAAGCGCATTAGTGCATTCGTCCGAAACTATAACCTTCCTGCCCGATACCCCTGATGAAGCCAGAATAGCTAGCGAAACATGTTGGGGGGCGGAATTTAGGGTTTAATCTGCTGGACCCTATTGAGCTATTGCTGCAACCTATGTGCTTGATGTAATAATACGTATTGCCATTAGGCTCATCTAACATTGGTGCTTACACCCCAGATATGGGGGCCAAGTAGACATCAGGCACAGCATAGTATTTTGTTCATACAGCTGGGATGGTGGTGTGTGGTTGAGCGGTGTTAGTGCACTCCCGCCTACCTATACACCTTACCGACCCCTTATTTACAGCATCTCTCATGGGGCACAGTGCTTTTAACCCTTTAGGTAGCTCACAAAATATTTTTTCACCAGTTTTAAAGATAAAAAAGTAAAAGTTATGTTTTATTAGTCTGGGACAAGAGTGGTTAGTAGCCGTTTAGGCAGTAGTGTTTTGAGTAAACTATAACCTTAAGATATTCGGATTCGTCTGCCATCTGAAAAGTAGCACAGTTCAAACCAAGCCTGCTTTGGTCTGAACTAGTTTGCTCAAAATTAAAAAAGTGACAAATTTCCCAAAGATAGAGAATTTGACAAATGGCAAGAAATACTCTGTAAAGGCCTAGATAGGATAGAATCCGAGATAATGAAAAAAAAAATGAAGAAATATAGGAACCATCCTAGATCTAGATCTAATCATATACAGACGAAACAATCTTTACCATATGTAGAGAGAGAAGAACCCCCACAAGAAAAATCGTCAGAAGGAGGGGAAAATGGCAATTATGGTTATGATGGATACAACATACCAATACAAAATAGATACGAGACCTTACAAGAACAGTTTTATTTAGACAGGACCCCACCACACCACAAGCCACAGATAAGACACAGATCACCCTTTTCACCGAAATCGATTTGACATGCATGGACACCACTAAGATAACATGCACATCACATCTGAACTCGCCCAACACACCCATACAATTTGAGACAAAGGAATCCCTCCCCAATATATCACCAACAACCACACAAATGATCACACAGGAGACAACACTACCAGCACCCAAACCTAGATCTAGAAAGACAAGAAGTGGACAGAGGAAGAAGGGGGAGAGACAGAAGGAAACACTAATGATTGGATCTGATTCGATAGTTAATTTGAGTTCTACAACACTTACAGATGTACAGATGAAACTCCTGGATAAGGGGTTGAAATTTGCACTAACATCAAAACTCAATAAATTTGATACATATATTGGATTACAAAAATTTATGGGGAAACTATGTTTGAGGAAATATTATCAGAAGGACCCCATAACATTAGAGTCCCAAGTAGAGAAAAATGGAGCAATACAACACACATGACTGAGAAATAAATCAAGGAAATTCCCAAAGAACGAGATTGGCCATGATATGGCCACATTTCAAAAGTCAGTTGAGAATGATCTGAGAAAGATCAAAGATAAACACAATCAAAGAAGCAATCTAACAGGGAGAGAAATCTGAGCTATTAAGGAACTACAAAAACAAGAGAACATAACAATACGTCCTGCAGACAAGGGGGGGGGGCATAGTGGTCTTAGACACCACACAGTATAATAACGAATGCCTGAGACAATTAACAGACATTACTACCTACAAGAAACTAAAAGGGAACCCGGGACAGGAATTCAATAAAATTCTGACCAATTACTGTGATGGTGGCTTAAAAGACAATATCCTGTCAGAACAAGAGCGCTATTTTATCCTGGGCATCCAGGGAAGACTACCCGTCGTCTACTGCCTGCCCAAGATCCATAAATGTTTAGAAAACCCTCCAGGACGTCCTATAATATCCGGAATAGGGTCATTAACATCTAACCTTTCTCAGTACATTGATGCCTGGCTGCAGCCTGTGGTGAGGAAGACCACATCAAGGACACTACGGATATTATTGGAACATTGGATAGCCTGGACCCCCAACCCAATTGAATTATGGGTACGTTGGACGTCCAGTTCCTCTATACCAGTATATACCAACATGATCTGGGAATCTCAGCAGTGAAGTCCCAGCTTGAAATAAATGGCACTATGTGTACTAAACAGAGAATTATACTTTATCAAAACTATTTTTATTTTGAGGGCGAATATTTTTTACAGCTTTGTGGGATGGCCATGGGGACCAGGTTCGCCCCCAGCTATGCAAATTTATTTTTGGCACAATGGGAGCATGAGAACATCACTCCCAGGCTGGGGACGGACCTGGTCCTCTGGCGTGGCTACCTTGATGATGTCCTTTTTGTTTGGAAGGAAGATATACATCAGTTGCAACAACTTTTGGACAGCTTAAGCCTCAATCATATGAATCTGGTCTTCCTGCCTAAGGTAGGACAGGAGTCCACAGAACTCCTGGACATCCAGATCTCACGACGGGATAATAAATACATTTGTAATACCCACTATAAACCAACTGCGAAGAACAGTTTTATACCTTTCACAAGCTGCCACTTACCTCAGTGGCTCCTAAATATTCCTTCGGGCCAGTTCCGTCGGATTAAGCGTAACTGTACTGACGTAGCGAGCTTTGAGTCTGAGGCCTTAAAAATGAAACAACAATTTGAATGTAAGGATTGCCCTGAGAAAATTGTGGAAGATGCCTTGGAGAGAACAAGGAAAACCGATAGAGAATCTTTCTTTCAGCCACATACACACAAAGGGAAAGCAAAGGAGGGAGAACTTAGATTGATCCTACCATATAGTGCACAATTCAAACAGGTACGTCACATTATTACCCAGCACTGGCACTTTTTATTAAGGGATAGGATTATTGGTCCTATGCTTCACACCTCACCTCTTATCACATTCACCAAAGTACCTAATTTAGGATTAAAAATAGCACCTTCTATTAAAAATTACACGAAGAAAGAAAAACCTACACTTCAAAAATGGCTGAATATGAATGGTTTTTATAGGTGTGGGAAATATTTGGGATGTAAGAGCTCGTCATTTCCCCAAAAAATCACCAAGGTCCAATCTACTCAGAACCATTTCACTCTAGACATTAAAGGTTGCCTCACATGCAATTCCTCCAGTGTCGTCTACCTTATCCAGTGCCCTTGCCGGAGGCAATATATTGGCAGAACCAAGAGACCCCTGAAAGTAAGAATAACGGAACACTTGAACAACATTAAGAAAGGTTTAAAAAAACACTCTATCTAAACATTTCAAGGTTTCACACAATAGTGATTTCAGGGGTACCTCTTTTGTGGCCCTGGAGAAGGTAGACATTGGAGAGGAGGCAACCACATCATGAGAATGTCCCGAGCTGAGTCCAGAAGAATTTATGACTTGGTAGTCTTCTCCCAGCAGGTCTGAATTCAGACTTAGAGATTTTTGGCTTTAACTGAACCACTGGCCTTAATGAAATCTCGATTGTGTACACTCTACAGACACAAGGCTTCTTCTTTATACAAGCACTGACAACATTTCCATTCATCTCACCTTATATGCAACGCCTTTATCTAATCTATACTAGAAGATTCCACAATTGTGTCAAATACTAAGAGACAACTATGAAATAAACATTAAAAATATCACTTTAAAGGAAACCTGTCACCAGGATTTTGCGCGTAGAGCTGGGGACATGGGCTGCTAGATGGCCACTAGCACATCCGCAATATCCAGGTCCCATAGCTCTCTGCGCTTTTATTGTGTTAAAAAACTGTTTTGATTGATATGCAAATTACCTGATATGAGTCCTGTAGCCGGAGATGAGTCAAGCGGAAAGGAGCCCAGCACCGCCCCGCGTCCTCCGAATCTCCTCCTTGCTGGCTGACGTCACAGAGCTGGAGTGCCGAAATCTCGCGATGCGCGAGCTAGCGCATGCGTAGTTCGCTCCCTGTGCTGATGCCAATACAGGGAATGAACATGATGCCGACACTGCGCATGCGCTAGCTTGCGCATCGCGAGATTTCGGCGCTCCAGCTCTGTGATGTCAGCCAGCAAGGAGGAGATTCGGAGGACGCGGGGCGGTGCTGGGCTCCTTTCCGCTTGACTCATCTCCGGATACAGGACTCATATCAGGTCATTTGCATATCAATCAAAACTTTTTTTTAACACAATAAAAGCGCAGAGAGCTATGGGACCTGGGTACTGCAGATGTGCTAGTGGCCATCTAGCAGCCCATGTCCCCAGCTCTATGCGCAAAATCCTGGTGACAGGTTCCCTTTAGGATTATTGTGTTATAACTAGCTTATATAAAGGGGATTATCTGAGAAAATACCCATATAACTTTATAGGGAGACTACAGACACAAATTTTAAAAAAACGTATGTAAAACGCACTCAAGAAAATCTATTGATGCCATATGACATTCAATGAACAGCTGACAGATGAGAAATAATCCATAATCACTTAGAAGGACTATGTATTTCCCATATAGGACTCCATAAAAGAAATTAAATCTATGATGTTATTGGAAATCCTTGTAATTTATGAACAACTATAAGTTTGAAAGAAATCCTCTGCATAGAGGGTAAATGGGACCATTCTGCATACACATTCTAAGGCTACTTTCACACTAGCGTTGTTTGAATCCGGCGTTCAATTCCGACACCGGAACTGCCCGCCGGATCCGGAAAAACGTGTGAAAACTGATTACATTTGAATCCTGATCAGGCTTTCGATCACAATGGAAAAATGCATTGGAAAAAACGGATCCGCCATTTATGGACTTTAACTTTTTTTCCTATTTTTCGGGTTTAACATGCAAAAGCCGGATCCGTTTTGACTGAACATCCGGCGTTAATGCAAGTCAATGGGAAAAAAGCCTGATCCGGCGTTCAGTCAAAGTGTTCAGGATTTTTGGCCGGAGGTAAAAATACTGCATGCTACGTTTTTCTGAAAAGCCTGATCAGTCAAAAAGACTGAACTGAAGACATCCTGATGCATCCTGAGGGACGGACTCTCCATTCAGAATGCATTAGGATAAAACTGATCAGTTCTTTTCCGGATTTGAGCCCCTAGGACGGAACTCAGCGCCGGAAAAGAAAACGCTAGTGTGAAAGTAGCCTAAAAAACGCAGCTATAAAAGAAAAAATAAGCACGAAAAACGCACTTAAGAAAACCCATTGATATTGCAGGGTACTCAATTAATAGATGTTAGGATAGGAATAATTTATATTTCCCAAAAAGGCTTTCCAAAAATTGTGAAAACAGCCCAAATATCTATACTATGAGGGAACTACAAATATTAGAATGACTACGTATCCACCTAGAAGATTGCATAACAATGTAATATTGAAGGAACATAAGTATAAGAAACTCAGGAAGGATATGATTAAGAAAGAAAAATAACGCATGAAAAACGCACCAGAAATATCATCTACACCAGACCATATTCAAGAATAAATAGGACATAGACCCAGTTGTTGGAATCTTAAGCTGAATATTTTTATAGTTTATTTATTATTTATTTTAGATATCTTGTATCTTTAAGGCTGGTATTTTATAGACATGTATGCTCACACATTACTCTATGTTGAATATTTTTCCCGTGAAATGCAAAGTACTTAAAGTACAAGAAAGCATATGAAACCATGATGATTATTGGAAACACTAATATACAGCTTGCAAGTTTTCCAGCATTTCAGCACAATTCCTAATGTTTGCCAACCTAATGGTATCAATTAACTACTAATGAGGGGAACATAAAAATGGAGACGACTCAGACCACAGGTTAGGCCTCTTTCACACTTGCGTTGTCCGGATCCGTCGTGTACTCCACTTGCCGGAATTACCCGCCGGATCCGGAAAAACGCAAGTGAACTAAAAGCATTTGAAGACGGATCCGTCTTCAAAATGCGTTCAGTGTTACTATGGCAGCCAGGACGTTATTAAAGTCCTGGTTGCCATAGTAGGAGCGGGGAGCGGGGGAGCGGTATACTTACCGTCGGTGCGACTCCCGGGGCGCTCCAGAATGACGTCAGAGCGCCCCATGCGCATGGAATGACGTGCCATGCGATCACATCATCCATGCGCGTGGGGCGCCCTGACGTCACTCTGGAGCGCCCCGGGAGCCGCACGGACGGTAAGTATACTGCTCCCTGCTCCCCACTACACTTTACCATGGCTGCCAGGACTTTAGCGTCCCGGCAGCCATGGTAACCATTCAGAAAAAGCTAAACGTCGGATCCGGCAATGCGCCGAAACGACGTTTAGCTTAAGGCCGGATCCGGATCAATGCCTTTCAATGGGCATTAATTCCGGATCCGGCCTTGCGGCAAGTCTTCAGGATTTTTGGCCGGAGCAAAAAGTGCAGCATGCTGCTGTATTTTCTCCGGCCAAAAAAACGTTCCGGTCCGGAACTGAAGACATCCTGATGCATCCTGAACGGATTTCTCTCCATTCAGAATGCATTAGGATAATCCTGATCAGGATTCTTCCGGCATAGAGCCCCGACGACGGAACTCTATGCCGGAAGAAAAGAACGCAAGTGTGAAAGAGCCCTTACCCACTGAGGAAGAGATAAGTCATCTCGAAACGCGTCTGGTCGGAATACCTGTGTTTTAATCAGTCTCAAACATACATAGCCATGTACTAAAGTATACTGTTAAAGAAGTACAGCATCTCTCTACTCACGAAAGTTAGATACGGACGAAATCTCCCGAGGACTGGGACGAGATCCCGAGAGACGCTGCAAACCGAAACCAACGCCGCCGGAGTGTGGAGCGGCTGAAGTGTGAAGCTGTGGGACGCCACAGAAGGAATCTCCACACACTGATAAGGTTGGATCAGCGAGATATACCGTAAGTACAGAGCAAATACAATTATAAATATCATATCCTCTATATACTGTACGGGCAGACTGAATTGTTCTCACGATTAGGACTCCATACACATGGGCTAACTATACCGACCATACCACTGGAATCACATGTATGGTGTGTCTCTATTTATAAAGAGAGTTGAAACAAGAATATTGATGTGGAATTATACTCACATACAGTGAGACCTACTTATGACTTGACGCATCCTATAAATTGAACTATCTCAAAGAACCAGCACTTTGCACCGGACTTGACCACATTGAATTTATATACATTCTACCAGTTTAATGAGCACTGCAACTATAAAACATACTGGTGTATATGTCATTTAAGTCGGTCATTTCACTCTACCATATCAACTGTAATCCACAAAAATCATCCTTACCAGTAGGTAATGGATACAGTTTTTTTTGATACAGTGAACCTTGGACGCAACGATTTTGTGCAACTGCAAAAATAAGGTCCTGGGTATATTCTATGCTCTTTTTGTAACTTATTTTACAATTTTTATAATGTTTTTTGTATTTTTTATCCAAGGCAGACATGTTTAATGTAGATCTATATATTTTATGACATTAATAAATTCATTTATATTATTCTACGTGATCTCCAATTGTTCTAAGTGCCCGTTCAACTTTTTAACTATTTATATACTTAAGAACTAGGGGTGTTTCTTTGAACCTGAGCACCAGCTGTGGTTATCCAGAGTGAGCCATCTGTTTGCCAACCATTTATAGTCTCAATAACAATCCCCCCCCCCCCCCACAAAAAAATAAAAAAAATACAAAAAAAAATTGTAACTGAACCATGTGTGTGTGAATATTAAATGGATTTAGCCCTAATATTTTGTTCTCAATCCCTGATCACTGATACAATTTTTCAAACAAAAACAAAAATATAAAAACTGTTAAATTAAAAATTAAATATGTGAGATAACCTGACACAAAGATCCCACAAGCTTTCTATATGCTATGCTAGATTAATGGTAGATCACGTTGTTCAGTTTTCACTTATTCCACCCCCCTAACAAAAAAAATATATATTTCTGTGAAAATGTGGGAAAAATAGTATTTCCTTGCAGCTAGCTGCTTTTGTGGTTTGCAGCAGATGCAGTTCTGCTAGGAGGCCACAGCTCCTCACTCCTCACTCCCTGGCGGACAGCTTTTCCTGCTTGTCCCTATCCTACACACACTATTCTTCTTCTTCTTTGTAATCCTAGCCTTTCCCTTCACTCTCCCTGGCGGTAGAATACAAGCTTGATTGATTTCTGACTGTCCCTGATTGTTTTTTTTCACTCTGCTTGACTCCCTAAGATCATTTTTTCTGGCAGACGTTGTAAGACCCAACCGCCCTCACTCAGAGCCCAGCACATAATGGCGTTCTGCTCATTCAGCTCGGGCACCTCTCTGACTGTTGCAGCACTGATTGGCTCATCCAGATTGTCTGTCAGCCTGGGAGCCAATCAGGGCAAGACCTCCCCCGACTTCCTCTCAGGGTCACGTGAGAACCCTTCTTCTTCCTCCCTAGTGCTTTTTTTCCCGCCAACTTGCACATTAAAATGGCACTAAATGCTGTTTTAGTGCATTCCTCTGAAACTATAACCTTAAACTATTCGTCTGCCATCCAAAAAGTAGCACAAACCAAGCCTGCTTCGGTCTGAACTAGTTTGCTCATCCTTAATATAAATGTATAAATGACATGTTGTACTGACTCTCTTCCCACAAAGCTCTACATCCATCTGCTCCGCTCCTCCTGCTCTATAACATGCTGCCTGCAGATTACATGGTGACAGGTTCTCTTTATATATAATCTGCTCAGCTCCTCCTGCTCTATAACATGCTGCCTGCAGATGACATGGTGACAGGTTCTCTTTATATATAATCTGCTCCGCTCCTCCTGCTCTATAACATGCTGCCTGCAGATTACATGGTGACAGGTTCTCTTTATATATAATCTGCTCCGCTCCTCCTGCTCTAGAACATGCTGCCTGCAGATTACATGGTGACAGGTTCTCTTTATATATAATCTGCTCCGCTCCTCCTGCTCTAGAACATGCTGCCTGCAGATTACATGGTGACAGGTTCTCTTTATATATAATCTGCTCAGCTCCTCCTGCTCTATAACATGCTGCCTGCAGATGACATGGTGACAGGTTCTCTTTATATATAATCTGCTCAGCTCCTCCTGCTCTATAACATGCTGCCTGCAGATGACATGGTGACAGGTTCTCTTTATATATAATCTGCTCCGCTCCTCCTGCTCTAGAACATGCTGCCTGCAGATTACATGGTGACAGGTTCTCTTTATATATAATCTGCTCCGCTCCTCCTGCTCTAGAACATGCTGCCTGCAGATTACATGGTGACAGGTTCTCTTTATATATAATCTGCTCCGCTCCTCCTGCTCTAGAACATGCTGCCTGCAGATTACATGGTGACAGGTTCTCTTTATATATAATCTGCTCCGCTCCTCCTGCTCTAGAACATGCTGCCTGCAGATTGCACTGCATTTTGTAGTGACAGGTCCAATAAGTGTGGACTATTTTAGTGAGCTCTGAAATTTGTATCCCTTTCTTATTACACCAATTGAGTACATGCAATGGAAACATCAAAGTACTAAGATAAACAGCACATAAAATAATGATACGAAGGAGAAATGTCTTCGGATAGGAGGAACTTTCAGTTGTAATTTTATGGGGGGAAAAAACAACTTTGTAGAAAGATAACACATTTCAAAGTCCATTAAGTGCATTAGACACAATCAGCAAATGTATTTCTTAGCTGTAGCTTGTACTGCCGTTAGGTCTTAAAGTGATGCGCACCATTTGGCAGCAATATCCCGGTGCTTTTACTGGATGTTATATGTAAATGAAACAATCATTCGGCAACTTTGTAACCTTCAGCTCTTGTTTGGTTCATTTCTTCATCACTTGTAATGTCCTTTCTGTCCGTGAGTGGGAACGTTCTTGATTACACCCAGAGGCTGAAAACCTGGACAGACATAATACCTCTCACAGCTGCCAGTCTGTAACAGTGTAGAAGACAATCCACAAATCTATCCGCTGACCTGATAGTGTGCAATAATATAGAAAAGTAGGTTTAAATTGACGGCCTGGAGTCCAAGCTCTTTATTGGAATGGCTATGCTGACCAGCAGGCTTATCATCAGTTATACCAAATCCAGATCTAAAGATTTTATTTTAATAATTATTATATTATTTTAATATTATATTAATAATTAAGTATATTAATTATAGTTTTCTAATAGTTTTTGATTTTCTGATTGTAGATTTTAAAAGGGTTTTGAAAGATTCAGATATCGATGATATATCCTCTGGATAGTTCATTAATATCAGATTGGCGGGGGTCTGACACCCGGGATCCCTTCTGATCAGCTGTTTGAGGAGGCTGTGACTCTCAGGTAAGTGCCATGTCCTCTTCCTAGGCCATTGACGTCCTGTTCATTGGTCACATGTCCTAGTCGTAGCTCAGTCCCATTGAAGTGAATGGGGCTGAGCCGCAGTACCAAGCACAGCCACTATCTGTCACGAGGGTATCGAGAACCACGCCTGACTCCGTTATACCCGGGGTCAGGAAGTCGCAGCGGTTGGCTGCACGCTCTATTTAAGATAGGGCTGTTTTCCTTATGGTAGCTTTCTGGGTTTGCTTTGCAAACCCTTTTGGCTCACTCAGGGATCCGTAGCTCCTTCTCCTCAGCTGTTCCTTGTCCAGCACTCCCAAACCTCCTTATATTCCTCTCTCACACTTCTCTGGTTGCCAGAGATAGAGCTTCCTGCCTGGACATCTATTCTGACCCACTGGAGCTGTGTTGCTGCGTTCTCGGATTGTTGATTCAGAACGCTACCCTCCGGATCCCTGTTGGACCTTTGTGGACTGCTGTGGTCGCCCACCTGGGTGTATGTGTTTGTCTGTATTTGTCTGTCCTCTCCCTGGTGTTTCCCTCTTAGTGTCAGTGGTGCGGACTAGCGATCCCACCGGCCCGTTCACTATCTAGGGCTCATTTCAGGGAAAGCCAGGGTTTAGGCACGTGATCGCCGCACGGGTGAGGAACCCGTCTAGGGACGTCAGGGCAGTCAGGTGCCAGCCGCAAGGTGAGTTAGGGGTCACCACCTTTCCCTCTCCCTTGGGCAGGGCTTTCCCTGTTTTCCTCCCTGTGCGTGACGCCGGTCATTACATTATCTCTGGCCCTTATTTTGTGTAGGTAAAAAAAATATATATATATTTTTTTTTACCTACTTAGAATCCAGTATGGATCAAATTGCTGCTCTGTCCAAACAATTTCATGGCCTGTCTTTGGAGGTGGTAGGATTGAAGGCGTCGGTCCTCCAGCAACAGCAGCAATTACAACTGACCGCAAGCCCAGCGGTTGCTACTGGTAACCAGGTTGTTGCGGAACCCAAGGTTCCTCTCCCTGACAGATTTTCTGGGGGAAGGGACAAGTTTTTGACATTCCGTGAGGCCTGTAAATTATATTTTAAGCTGCGCCCTTACTCCTCTGGTAATGAAGAACAGCGGGTGGGGGTTGTTATTTCCCTGCTGCAGGGGGACCCGCAGTCCTGGGCGTTCTCTTTACCTACTGATTCCCAGGCTCTTCGGTCAGTGGATGAGTTTTTCGGGGCCTTGGGTCTCATATATGACGACCCTGACCGTGTAGCACTGGCTGAATCAAGATTACGGAGACTCTTACAAGGAGAGCGGCCGGTAGAGGAGTATTGCTCTGAATTCCGTAGGTGGGCTACGGATACCCAATGGAACGACCCGGCTCTCAGGAGTCAGTTCTGCTCTGGGTTATCCGAAAGGGTTAAGGATGCGCTTGCATTATATGAGACCCCCTTTTCCCTTGATGCGGTTATGTCCCTCTCTATCCGTATAGAGAGACGCCTTAGGGACAGGTTGAAAGAACCGGAGAAATTGGTAACCCCTCCCAAGCAGCAGTTAGTCTGTACGGACTTAGACGAGCCTAGGCAGCTAGGAGGAACTACTCGTCAGGTCCGTCCTCCTGAGGCTCGCCGTAGGCGTGGGGTTTGTTTTTTTTGTGGGGAGAGGGGTCATTTCATTAATGTCTGTCCTTCTTTCCTCAGAAACAAAAGACCGTCGGAAAAACTACTAACCCCAGGCTGTGTGGAGGATGTCAGCCGGGGGGTATACGTCTCCTCCATACGTACATCGCAATTTGTGTTGCCAGCGGTTATTATTTTTGGTGATAAGACGGAGACTATTTCTTTCTTTCTAGACAGTGGAGCAGGGGTAAATTTGATAGATGCCCATTTTGCCCGCACTTTGGGTTTGTCTCTCTGTACGTTACAGAGACCCATTCCCATATTCGCTATTGATTCTGCTCCCCTGTCTCAGAGAAACCTCACCCACATTGTTCATAATTTACACCTTCGGGTAGGGGACCACCATAACGAGATGCTTTCAGGTTATGTTCTGGAGGGGCTTCCCACTCCGGTAGTGCTGGGCCTTCCCTGGTTGGTAGCGCACAATCCAGTAGTGGATTGGCAGGCCAGGGAGATATTGGAGTGGAGTGAGCAGTGCAGAGAAAATTGCTTAAATAGCAATTGCTTAGTCGCCTCCATAACTACCCTACCTACATTTATTTCGGATTTTGAGGATGTTTTTTCTGAAAAGGGTTGTCAGAAGTTACCACCTCATCGTCCTTATGATTGCCCGGTTAACCTTATTCCCGGCGCAAAATTACCCAAGACCAGGTTATATAATCTTTCGGGTCCAGAGAGACAAGCCATGAAAGATTATATCTCCGAGAGCTTGGCTAAGGGACACATCAGACCCTCTTCTTCACCCGTGGCTGCAGGGTTTTTCTTCGTTAAAAAGAAAGATGGGGGCCTGCGTCCTTGCCTAGATTTTCGCGAATTAAATCGGATAACCATCCGAGACCCATACCCTCTTCCTCTCATTCCTGACCTGTTTAATCCAGATTGCGGGTGCTAGGTGGTTCTCCAAACTTGATCTTAGGGGGGCCTACAATCTGATTCGTATTAAGGAGGGGGATGAGTGGAAGACAGCGTTTAACACCCCTGAGGGGCATTATGAAAATCTAGTTATGCCTTTCGGTCTGACCAATGCTCCTGCCGTCTTTCAACATTTCGTTAATGACATTTTTAGTCATCTAATCGGCAGGTTTGTGGTAATATACCTAGATGATATTTTAATTTATTCGTCTGATCTGAAAACACATGAGGTGCATGTCAGACAAGTACTGCAGGTCCTACGGACGAATGAATTATATGCTAAGATTGAAAAATGTGTTTTCGCCGTTCAGGAGATACAATTCCTGGGTTATTTTTTATCTGCTTCAGGTTTCCGTATGGATCCTAGGAAGGTCCAGGCAATTTTAGATTGGGATCTTCCTGAGAACCTCAAAGCACTACAACGGTTCTTGGGCTTCGCGAATTTCTATAGGAAATTCATTAAAAATTATTCACTTATTGTAAAACCGCTTACTGACATGACTAGGAAGGGGACTGATTTTTCTAAATGGTCTGACGCCGCTAAAGTTGCTTTTTCCTCTCTAAAAGAGAGGTTTACCTCAGCACCTGTACTAGTCCAACCTGATGTCTCTCAGCCTTTTATTGTTGAAGTCGATGCGTCAGAGGTGGGAGTGGGGGCTGTGCTGTCTCAGGGTCCGTCTCCTGGCAAATGGCGTCCTTGTGCTTTCTTTTCTAAAAAACTATCAGCAGCAGAAAAGAACTACGATATTGGCAATAGGGAACTATTAGCTATTAAACTTGCGTTTGAGGAGTGGCGTCACTTCTTAGAGGGGGCAGTCCACCCCGTCACTGTGATTACGGACCACAAAAATCTCCTGTACCTCGAATCAGCTAAGCGTCTCACCCCTAGACAGGCTAGGTGGTCGCTATTTTTTACCAGGTTTAACTTTGTGATTACCTATCGTCCTGGGGCAAAGAACACCAAGGCTGATGCACTATCTCGTTGTTTCCCTGGAGGGGGTAATGTGAGTGATCCGGTGCCCATTCTACAAAGAGGAGTGGTTGTCTCTGCGGTACACTCTGTTTTGGAGGGGAAGGTGTTAGAGGCCCAGGGGGACGCCCCGGTCTCTTGCCCCTCAGAGAAATTGTTTGTACCGTTGAACCTACGTTTCGAATTATTAAAGGAACATCATAATTCGGCACTTGCTGGGCACCCGGGTAGTAAAGCAACCTTGGAGCTATTGTCTCGTCGTTTTTGGTGGCCAAGGTTGCGTCAGGATGTATTGGATTTTGTGTCTTCTTGTTCTACCTGTGCGCGTGCAAAAGTTTCACATACACGTCCTGCAGGGTCTCTATTACCACTCGTCATTCCCAATAGACCGTGGACACATCTGTCAATGGATTTTATCACTGACTTACCTTTGTCTGCGGGTAAAACAGTTATTTTGGTAGTAGTGGACAGGTTTAGCAAAATGGTACACTTCATTGCGTTACCCGCACTACCTAATGCTAAGACTCTTGCTCAGGTATTCATCAGTGAAATCGTGAAGCTTCACGGGGTCCCTTCCGATGTTGTTTCGGATCGGGGTACCCAGTTTATTTCTAAATTTTGGAAAGCTTTTTGTTCCCGTTTGGGGGTACACTTGTCGTTTTCATCAGCTTTCCATCCTCAGTCGAATGGACAGACTGAGCGTACCAACCAAAACCTTGAGACATATCTAAGATGTTTTGTGTCTGAAAACCAAGAGTTGTGGTCATCATATTTACCGTTAGCTGAGTTTGCCATAAATAATCGTCGTCAGGAATCCACTGGCAAGTCACCATTTCTTGGTGCATATGGTTTTCATCCCCAATTCTGTACTTTCAAAGAGGGGGGGTCTTCTGGGGTTCCCGAAGAGGAACGTTTTTCGTCATCTCTTTCATCGGTATGGCAGAAGGTGCAAGCTAACTTGAAAAATATGGGAGGTAAATACAAATGCATGGCTGATAAGAGACGGTCGCCAGGTCCGGACCTAGGAGTGAATGACTATGTGTGGTTGTCTACTAGGAATATTAAATTGAAGGTTCCCTCTTGGAAACTGGGTCCTAGGTTTATTGGCCCTTACAAAATTGTAGCCATCATCAACCCCGTGGCTTTTCGCCTGGAGTTACCTCAGACTTTTAAAATTCATAATGTTTTTCATAAGTCGTTACTCAAAAAATATGTTCCACCTCTAGAACCATCACCGCTGCCACCCCCTCCTGTTGTCGTGGATGGTAATCTAGAATTTCAGATATCCAAAATTGTTAATTCTCGTCGGGTCCGCCGCTCTCTTCAATATCTGGTGCATTGGAGAGGTTACGGTCCCGAGGAAAGAATGTGGGTTCCTGCGTCTGAGGTAAACGCCGACAGGTTAGTTCGGGCTTTTCATGCCTCTCATCCTGAGAGACCTGGTCCTGAGTGTCCGGAGGCCCCTCGTAGAGAGGGGGGTACTGTCACGAGGGTATCGAGAACCACGCCTGACTCCGTTATACCCGGGGTCAGGAAGTCGCAGCGGTTGGCTGCACGCTCTATTTAAGATAGGGCTGTTTTCCTTATGGTAGCTTTCTGGGTTTGCTTTGCAAACCCTTTTGGCTCACTCAGGGATCCGTAGCTCCTTCTCCTCAGCTGTTCCTTGTCCAGCACTCCCAAACCTCCTTATAGTCCTCTCTCACACTTCTCTGGTTGCCAGAGATAGAGCTTCCTGCCTGGACATCTATTCTGACCCACTGGAGCTGTGTTGCTGCGTTCTCGGATTGTTGATTCAGAACGCTACCCTCCGGATCCCTGTTGGACCTTTGTGGACTGCTGTGGTCGCCCACCTGGGTGTATGTGTTTGTCTGTATTTGTCTGTCCTCTCCCTGGTGTTTCCCTCTTAGTGTCAGTGGTGCGGACTAGCGATCCCACCGGCCCGTTCACTATCTAGGGCTCATTTCAGGGAAAGCCAGGGTTTAGGCACGTGATCGCCGCACGGGTGAGGAACCCGTCTAGGGACGTCAGGGCAGTCAGGTGCCAGCCGCAAGGTGAGTTAGGGGTCACCATCTTTCCCTCTCCCTTGGGCAGGGCCTTCCCTGTTTTCCTCCCTGTGCGTGACGTCGGTCATTACACTATCCTATGATTGGCGCTGTACTTTATTAGTTGGGAGGTGGCTGTGAGACTCATAGGAGCGCCGTGACCTCCTCAAAAAGCTGATTGATGATTAGGGGTGTGGTTATCTATTAGCAGCATTTAGGGATATGCTTTACAGCAGCCACGTCTGCCATAGGAGCCTGTAGACAGGAGATAACTCATTTGGGGAGATTTATGAAACTGAAAGAAGCATTCGATCACAGATTTATTTTCATATTCTGTTCTTGAAAAATGAAAGCTCCACTGTGATTGATTGCTATAGGCAACAATGACCGTTTTCCCGGGAAATTGTTGTGCGCATGCTCTGTGATCTGTATACAGGTCATTGTGCATCTGTTATCTGCCTCAAGCTTTATAATAAAGGTATTACGTTTCATTGCAATCTTATGTGTGATGATAATGAGATGACTGCTGAAATGTGATCTCTGCAAAACAGTAGAGCTTTTTATGAGGCTCAGAGGAAAGAGTGAAAACTTCAAGTTTTCAGGATTTTCTTAACATAGACACTGATGTGCGAAATACCAAAAAAAAATGTGTTAGGTAATTTTCTGATGAGACATTTATAACAAGCACTTAGGAGTCTGTGGCTGTGTGGGCTCATCATTTTTGCCTGTATGAGCCCTTGAAGGGGAGCAGTGACTGAGAGACAACACAGCTCAGATACAACTGGGACTGAAGAAGGCCTCATACACACGGCCGTTGTGCGGCCATTCAATGTATTCCGCAATTTAACAAAACAGGGAATGTCGCACTAAAATGGGGTGGAGAACCACACAGAGGTGCACCCACTCAACAGACAACACCCAGTCTGAAAGTGATAAATAGTATAAATAATGGAAGTGGGGCACACTCTAAAAAGTATAGGGATCTTTATTAACGCTATTAATGGTAAAGCAATAAAATGACAACAAGTGTGTATTAAATTGCAGACAAAAATTACAACAGGTAAAATGTGGACAATAAAATACAATAAATCCTAAATATGATCATTTTTATTGTATTTTATTGTCCACATTTTACCTGCTGTAATTTTTGTCTGCAATTTAATACACACTTGTTGTCATTTTATTGCTTTACCATTAATAGCGTTAATAAAGATCCCTATACTTTTTAGAGTGTGCCCCACTTCCATTATTTATAGTATTCCGCAATTTGTAGGCAACGTCCGTGCGGCGGCTGGGACAGATTGAGACCCATTCAACTTAAATGGGTCCGTGATCCGTCCGCACCGCAAAAAAATAGAACATGTTCTATTTTTTTTGCGGTGTGGATGCACGGACAGAAACACCACGGAAGCACTCTGTAGTGCTTCCATGGGGTTCCGTACCTCCATTCCGCACCTCAGCTCCGGATTGTGGACCCATTCAAGTGATACAGCCACGGCCATGTGCATGAGGCCAAAGACTTTGATACTTTCATGAACAGTAGTGATAGCAACAAAAAAAAATTGAGGAGTCTCCCTTTGCCTATGACTGACAACCCAGATGACATCATTAGCTGAGGTTAAGGGACAGAATAATGGCCACCAGACCTGTCCGGAGATGCTAAACACAATTATTCAGAAAATAAACACTTCAATAATAATAATACAAAAAGCATAAAACAGAAAAATAATATAGATATTAGGTATCCCCTTTTATCTCTGTACAATAAATGTGAGAAATAAATGTATTAGGTCAACATAAAAATGCATAAACATTATACATCCTAAAAAGTAATAAACATGACCTTATGCGGCAAGTAAATGAGCAAAAAATTATGCATAGCTCAAGGAATGTGCTAAAATGTAAAGTAAAAAATATTTCTGGTCCTGAAGCAGCTGTAAAGGGATCTGTCACCAGTTTTATGGTGTCCTAAGGGCAGCGTAAACGATGGATGGATCCTCTTAGCTAAACAGTAAGGCTGGGTTCACATCTGCAACAGCAATTCTGGCAGAGAACAGCTTGTCGGAATTCTCCAGATCCAACCGGAATGCCGACCGTAATCTGGCAAAAATGCTGAAAATTGGCCAGACAGAACCCACTGCACGCTGCGGTTCGTGTCCGGCTGATTCCCGGAATGGTGGCCGGATCACAATGCCGGAGAGATGTGAAAATGCAAGGTTTTAGTAAAACCGCAGGGTCAGTTAAGGAAAGCGATGTAGCATTTTGCTAAAGGAATGTGTCAGTAGTTTATGCTGCAAAAAACTTTTGACAGATTCCCTTTAAGATATTTAGTTTAGATTTGCAAAAATAAGTCAGTGTGAGATTTCCTTACAATGTACGGCCCTTGGTGTAAAGGAGACACTTCCCACAATACAAATCACCTAATGAAAGGGGCTGCGCAGCGGCCTAATCCTCAGGATAGGTAATTAATCTCAGACGGGTGGGGGTCCGTCTCTCAGCACCCCGCCGATCAGTTGTCTGGAGGGGAAGTGGCGTTTGTGCGAGCGTTCCTCTTCGTCTCCTTTGTAGAGGTTGCGCAGTGTAATTACGATTGCCCTGGTTGCTTTCAGCAGCTTATTGGTTGGAGACACGAGCGCCGCCGGACACCATGACGACGGATGATACTTCCGGTATGCAAATATATTGAGACGCGGCTGCGCATTACAGATGATGGAACGCCGAGGCGGACAATACGAACGTGGCGGACATGTCAGTAGTTGTAAGTTGAAACATGAACAGATGTACTCTATTATATATTGATCTGCACTGATGATGTAACGGGGTGTGTGTATTTTATGTGGGGGGTATATATATGCCTACCAGCATTGTTGTTATTAGGCTTGACAAAGACTGGTGTACAGTCGAAACGTTGCCATTTGTGTCTGGAGGTACGAATAAAGGAATTTTTTGATTATGCGATATGCTGCCGAAGCCATCTTCTTTTCTACGTATGTACTTCAAGGCTTGATGGATCAAGGGCCTACGGCTAGGCTGCTGCATTGATACAGACGCATTATCCTGAGACCGCACGGTGCTGCTTCTATACCACAATCTCTACTTAAGCACTCCATGTGCTGTCCGCATCCGTTGCTCTGCTCCGTGGCGCCGCAAAAAAAAATATAACCTGTCCTATTCTTGTCCGTTTTGCGGTCAAGAATAGGCAGTTAATATTAATGGCTGTCCGTGCCGTTCCGCAAATTGAGGAACGCACATGGACGCCATCCGTGTTTTGCGGTTCCGCAATTTGCGGACCGCAAAACACACAACGGTCGTGTGTATGAGGCCTAAACAGACAGATGGGATAAAGGTTCCTAGAGAGAGAGGGAAACTACACAATGTGGATATTTGTGTGCGACCCTCAGTCGTAGCTAGATGATAGCCACCATGACGACGGATGATACTTCCGGTATGCAAATATATTGAGACGCGGCTGCGCATTACAGATGATGGAACGCCGAGGCGGACAATACGAACGTGGCGGACATGTCAGTAGTTGTAAGTTGAAACATGAACAGATGTACTCTATTATATATTGATCTGCACTGATGATGTAACGGGGTGTGTGTATTTTATGTGAGGGGTATATATATGCCTACCAGCATTGTTGTTATTAGGCTTGACAAAGACTGGTGTACAGTCGAAACGTTGCCATTTGTGTCTGGAGGTACGAATAAAGGAATTTTTTGATATTGCGATATGCTGCCGAAGCCATCTTCTTTTCTACGTAAGCACATGGAGTGCTGTCCGCATCTTTTGCGGCCCCATTGAAGTAAACGGATCCGCATCCAAGCCGCAAATACCGTGGCTCGGATGCGGACCAAAACAACGGCCGTGGGCATGAGGCCTAATACGGAGTGAAAGGGGTGCAATCAATGTTTTATTTCTATTTTTGTTTGAATAAAAACTTTCTTCTTTTTGGTTCTTAACCGTCTTGCACTGGCAGTGAGATATTTTTTTCCGTTAGGACGAAAAATCTGTATATATGAACGGTACTCAGCAGAACCCTTACTGCAGACTGCTGGCAATTTATTTGGAAACTTCTAGCAGGAATAATACAGGAACGGCACAGAGTGATAAGAATAGATGCTCCACAATTACATGGGGAGTGTAAGTAGTAACTAAAGAGATGTCAGGAGAGGCGACAGGTCCTCTTGTACAGACATTGAATAAGCAAGCATTGCTTGGAGATTTCAGCTCTGAAGTCCGCAGAACGGTGACTGCATCTCTGTGGTAAAATACAAGCTGTAACTTAGGAACCATCTAAAACAAATAATGTAACAAGTGACTTACTGTGAGTTATTCGTCTTTTTTATGTCCGGTAGACTGTAAAATGTCAGAAGGGAAATTAAAGTGTCATCTTTAGAGCTACTTTATTTCAGAATATCCCCTATAGATAGTAGCCGATTCCAGGGAGCTAATGCCAAGTAGGTCCAAAATGGAGTTACACTTTAAGTTTCTATCTGATGTAGATCCAAAAGTAGCCTTTGGGTACAGTGGGTGTCATTTCCACTAAAGCTGCATATGTAACTGTGTGAGGAGTTTCCTGGAGTCCATAATGAACATTACTGGATTCGTCACTGGTTTCGAGCCCCCATTACTCTGATGGTTTCCATGCTGTAAATTTATAAACCAGTTCTATGGACTGAAAGACACCAGATGCTGGTGAGATTTCTGGAAGGCATCTTCTGTGACGAGAAGGATTCCTAACATACCATATTCGTATTGGCAGGCATATAGAGGGTCATTTATTAAGACCAGCGTTTTAGACACCGGTCTTAATATCCCTTGCGGTGGCGGTGGCTGTGCCAAAGTTATGTAACTTAGGCGTATCCACTGCCAGTCTAAATCTATGCCAGCTTCCATGGTGGTGTAGATTTAGACCATTTTCTATGCCTAAAACTGGCGTAGAAAATGATGAATGAGATGGGCCTGGATGCCGTCCCCTTCCCCGCCCATGCCATGCCCACTTTTTAGACCTGGCATGAGCAGGGAAAACTCTAAGATTGCGGTGCAAATAACCCGAAGTTGGCTTTGGTATCGAGTCAGTACCGAAGCCGACTTCAGATTGCTGTTTTAAAATGTTTTTAAAGTTGTAGAATCGAAGGCCGAAATTCTTCACCGAAATCTCTCGCTACATTTTAATGTCTCCATACAGCAATAAAATTAAGCTGGGGAACGAATCCACTTCAGATCTTGAATCCGAAGCGTGATTTGCTCTCCCCTACTGATGACCTATCCTCAGGATAGGTCATCAGTATCTGAACAGTGGGGGTCGGGTGAGCGTCATGGTCTTCTAGGCCAGTGACATCACATACATCGGTCACATAGCCTAGGCAAGTGGTGGCAAACCTATGGCACGGGTGGCAGAGGCGGCACTCAGAACCCTCTCTGTGGGCACCCGCACCCTGGAAAAAGTCTAAGGTGCACCAATATGCCTTAGACTTTTCCGCCATTCATCAGCACAGGGCGCACTATGGACGGCACAGGCAGGGCACTGAATGTAGGCAGGATATTAATGATAAATTATAAAGTACATGGAAGATACACTATACTGGACTGTAGCATTCAGGGTAAATTGCTGTGTTGGCACTTTGCAATAAATAAGTGGGTTTTGGGTTGCAATTTGTGCACTCGGTCTGTAAAAGGTTCGCCATCACTGGCCTAGGCGCTGGTCAGTCCTATTCAAGTTAATGGACCCGAGCTGCAATACCAAGCATAGCCGCTGCCCAATGTACGGTGCTGTGAGGAAGCCGCGGCGCTCAGGTGGCCTCCGCAAACAGCTAATTGGTGGGGGTTCTGGGTGTTGGATGCATGATCATGTATATCAGTACAGTTGAAAAATCCCCTTACTATATGGGGGGGGGGGATTTCACCTGAAAATTGATGTTAAAAAGTTGCAAACAATGTGTTTGCAACTTTTTAACTGCGACTTTTAAAAGATTGTTGCATCTCTCAGATTTTTCGCCACCCTTGACCCTTTCCCTAGGGTAGGAAGGACGTGTGACCAGCCTCCTCCACAAATTTATCTTTATTTATACCAGTTTTCTGGTGCAAATGAAGCGAGAAATCTGAACTGTCGTCAGTTTTGGTGCACAGACTGCAAGAGGATGCACCTAATTTATGAGGCCTGCGGCTGGTCATAACTGTGGTGCATCCTCCGGCCGCGCAGGGGATCTCAAGACAGGCGTAAAAAGCTCTGATCTTGATAAACCTAGCCCATAGAGGATTTGTAATTGGTAATTGTTGATTATTAAAGGGTTACTGAGTTTAGGTAAAACTTTCGGTGCGTCATAGAGACATATCAAAAGTTTTTATCGGTGGGGGTCTGAGCGCAGATTGCTAGAACGAGGACAGAGAAGCGCACGCACATTGCACTCTCTCTCCTCGCCGCAGGAGACAGGCTATGGCGCCATCTTGATTCTGCCTCTGGAGCGCTCCCTTGACTTCACAGTCCAGTATGAGCAGGAAATAAAATGAATGATATACAGGTGAGTGATGAAAATTTACTTGCTTCACCTTCATTATTTTTCAGTATCCCCATTGATTTAATATTTAATATTTTTTACAGGATGACTAAAAAAATGTCATCACGTATTTCTCCTTATTCTTGTTATTTTCCTTCACACCTTGTAACCATGCCTAAAATATAGCACAACTCTGGAGATGAATAATTTCAGACAAGAGCCTTTCATTAACAGGCTGGACATGCCTGCTACGCCGGAACGTAGGAAGAGTGCTACAAAACTGCTAAGCAAATTAGTATACCTAATACACATGGGTGCACAGAAGAAGCGTGCGGCCTACGGAGGGAAATATTAATATTAATGTCAGCCTTGTACTTGAGCAAGTTTTTTAAATTTCAAATTAATAATAAAATGATAAGCATTAGAATTATTGTGTCTTGAAGAATCACGTCCTATGATGCCCCTGTACCCAGCAGCCGCCGCTGAAGAGCTCTCCTTCTGAGACCTGGCTGCACTCAGCTGGGCTTTGTTCACACTGGAGTTTTCTACCAGACTGTACTGCCCTGTCTTTTCTCCAGAAAAACTAAACTTACCCTTAAAGGGCATCTGTCAGCAGTTTTGTACCTATGACACCGGCTGACCTGTTACATGAGCACTTGGCAGCTGAAGACATCTGTGTTGGTCCCATGTTCATATGTGTCCACATTGCTGAGAAAAAGGATGTTTTAATATATGCAAATGAGCCTCTAGGAGCAACGGGGGCGTTACCATTACACCTAGAGGCTCTGCTCTCTCTGCAACGGCCGCGCCCTCTGCACTTTGTATGACAGGGCCAGGCATTATGATGTTATCACTGTCTGATCCTGTCAAAGTACAGAGGGCGCGGCCGTTGCAGAGAGTGGAGCCTCTAAGTGTAATGGTAACGCCCCCGTTGCTCCTAGAGGCTCATTTGCATATAGTAAAACATCATTTTTCTCAGCAATGTGGACACATATGAACATTGGACTAACACAGATGCCTTCAGCTGCCAAGTGCACACGTAACAGGTCAGCCAGTGTCATAGGTGCAAATCTGCTGACAGATGCCCTTTAAATGGGGTTCTCCAAGTTATTTTTATTGTCGACCTATCCTCAGGATAGGTGATCAATATCTGATTGGAGAGGTAAGGCACGCCCGCAGATCATCTCTTCATTGTTTACCTGCACGCCATCGCAACTGCAGCAGTGAGCAGGTGTGATTACAACTCCTGCCGTCCACATTCACTTCAGTGGGAAAGCTCCCTACTAGTCCCTTGAACAGGAAGAAGCCATCCCTTAAAGTGAATGGGATGGCTTAGGTGTAATTACTCCTGCTCAGTGCTGCAGTTGCAACAGCAAGCAGGCAAACAGAAAAGAGAAGACAACGCCCGTACAAGCACATGATCAAACACATGATCGACAGCGGTACTGGGAGTCGCCTCCCCCCCCTTCCCCCCCGCCGACCGGATATTGATGACCTATCCTAAGAATAGGTCATCAGAATAAAAAAAAAGCGGACAACGCCTTTAAGAAAACCTGCACACTGTTCAGATGGGCATGTTTTCTGTGCAGTTTTCATGGTTGTTGGTGCAGATTTTATACGCTTTTGTCAAAGATCTTACCCTATCATTGAAAAGGGTGAAATATGCACAAGAACAATGGAACAACAATTAACATGCTGTGGATTGGAGCGTTATTCTGTCCGTGATGGGAGCGCAACCAAAAGAACAGAATGTATTCTGGTGACTCCGTTTCGTTCAGTTCAGTTTTGTCCCCATTGACAATGAATGGGGACAAAACTGAAGCGTTTTCATCCACTATTGAGATCCTATGACGAAAACGCTAGTGTGAAAGTAGCCTAATATTTTATTGTAAAAAAAATTTAATAAAATGTTTTTAAATCACCCCTCTTTCCCACTTTTATATATAAAAATATATAAACAATAAAAAAAAACATATTAGGTATCACACATTCAAAAATGTCCATATTCTTAAAATATTTGCAAAAAGTTCCTGTGAGGTAACAGAAAAAAACTATCTTGTCTCCCCCAAAAAATTGAATAACAGTGATCAAAAACTCGTACATACCACAAAAATGATACCAATAAAAACTAGTTGGTTATGCAAAAAAGCAAGCCCTCATACAGCTTTTTTTTCAAAGGTCTTTATATTTTTTTGGTATCATCACAATTGTATTGAGCCACAGAATAAGGACTTGTCAAAACCCCAAAAACCTTGGCGGAATTGTGTTTTAATTTTTTTAAATTTTACTCCACAAAATTTTTCCAATACAAGACATGGTCAATTAAATGGTGGCATAAAAAAATGCATCTTGTCCCGCAAAAAAATAAGCGCTCATATGGCTATGTGAGTGAAAAAATTTTCACATTAAAAGTTATGGCTATTTTAATGTGGCAAGGAAAAATCTAAAATGTAAAAATAGGCCCGGGCTTTAAGTGGTTAATGTATCCCCTAATATGGATTAAGGTGCCTACTAGTGTCGGGTGAGCAGGCTCGGCCGAACACCAATTTTACTCGAGCATCGCGATGCTCGGCACCAGAGGTGTCCCGAACTATTCGCCGGCGAACAGTTCCCGGAGAACATAGCTTGTACGCGTTCGCCGCGGCGGGCGAACATATGCGATGTTCGGTCCGCCCCCTATACATCATCATTGAGTAAACTTTGACCCTGTACCTCACAGTCAGCAGACACATTCCAGCCAATCAGCAGCAGACCCTCCCTCCCAGACCCTCCCACCTCCTATCAAAAAGCAAGGACAGCATCCATCTTAGATTCATTCTGAAGCTGCAGTGTCACAAAGTTGACTAAGTTGAAATCGCAATGCGATTAATACAGGTTACATTAATCGCATTGCAAATTCAACTTAGAGCTGGGTTCCTAATGGTTACAGTGGCGTTGCTATGGCTGGTGTCACCCGGTGCGGTAGAAAATGGTGTCACCCCTGCCCCCCCCCCCGAAGCCATAATAAAGAGATAAAGAGAAAAAAAAAAGAAGTCACTAAGTCAGCTCCAATCAGATATCTGCATAGACCCAGAGTCTTGGTCTATGTGCATATATCTGATTGGAGCTGACTTCTTATTTTCTCCTTTGCACATAAACGTTTAAACTATATTCCTTAGTAAACCAGTCCACACCATGTGGGTCTATATTTATGAGGGCCCCCCTGAGCAAAGATTATTAAATGTGGCTGGGTGGCCCCAGCCCACAGTTCAACCCAACCCCTTATGTCTCTTGGCCTGGGGCCGTCTCTATAATAATCGACCAGTAATTTATGAATGGGGTTAGGTTATTAACTTATTATTATTGGGGTATTATTAAAATAATTTGGTCTATAAAGTCAGAGCTGCTCTACCTCCTCCTCCCGGCACCAGAGACTCCTGCAGGGCAGCTGCCGTGGCGCCCCACCACTCACCAGGCTGCAGTGAGTCACACCCCCGTCCCCCTTTACCACGTGACGGCACGACGTGCTTGCTTGCGAAGTTTAGAAGTTGAACTTGTGAGTGAGAACTCCTGCGCCAGCGGGCCGCGGGTGACACCCCATCAGACTGTTGTCACTTGGTGCGGCCCGCACCCACTGCACCCCTCTCGCAATGCCACTGAATGGTTGTATTGCTAGAATATAACGAAGATTGAGAACATAGTGCTATATTCATTATATTCGTCAATTCTAGGAACCATTAGGAACTTAGCTCTAAGTTGAATTCACAATGCGATTAATGCAGGTTATATTAATTGCATTGCGAATTCAAACTTACCACACTCTGCGTCAACTACGTACTTTTTCATGGGAGTTTTGCCATGGATCCCCTTCCGGCATGCCACAGTCCAGGTGTTAGTCCCCTTGAAACAACTTTTCCATCACTATTGTGGCCAGAAAGAGTCCCTGTGGGTTTTAAAATTTGCCTGCCTATTGAAGTCTATGGCGGTTTGCCCGTTTGCGAACATTTACGGAAATTTGCGTTCACTGTCTGCGAACAGAAAATTTTATGTTCGCGACTAGAGTTGAGCGAACACCTGGATGTTCGGGTTCGAGAAGTTCGGCCGAACATCCCGGAAATGTTCGGGTTCGGGATCCGAACCCGATCCGAACTTCGTCCCGAACCCGAACCCCATTGAAGTCAATGGGGACCCGAACTTTTCGGCACTAAAAAGGCTGTAAAACAGCCCAGGAAAGAGCTAGAGGGCTGCAAAAGGCAGCAACATGTAGGTAAATCCCCTGCAAACAAATGTGGATAGGGAAATGAATTAAAATAAAAATTAAATAAATAAAAATTAACCAAAATCAATTGGAGAGAGGTTCCATAGCAGAGAATCTGGCTTCCCGTCACCCACCACTGGAACAGTCCATTCTCAGATATTTAGGCCCCGGCACCCAGGCAGAGGAGAGAGGTCCCGTAACAGACAATCTGGCTTCATGTCAGCAGAGAATTAGTCTGCATGTCATAGCAGAGAATGAGGCTTCACGTCAGCCACCACTGCAACAGTCCATTGGCATATATTTAGGCCCAGCACCCAGGCAGAGGAGAGAGGTCCCGTAACAGACAATCTGGCTTCATGTCAGCAGAGAATCAGTCTGCATGTCATAGCAGAGAATCAGGCTTCACGTCACCCACCACTGCAACAGTCCATTGTCATAAATTTAGGCCCAGCACTAGTGTTGAGCGGCATGTCCCATATTCGAATTCGCGAAATTTTGTGAATATTCAAAAGAATATTCGTAAAATATTCGCGATTATTCAAATTCGTTATTATTTCGCATATGCGATAATTCGAATTATCGCATAATACATATGCTATGCAAAATTCACATGTGCGCTAATGAAATCGCCTTACGAAGATTCGCAACTCAATTCAATCACTAATGTATGAATGCAATGCCCTTTGCCTCTGTTCTGGGACAAGTGTAGATATTCGCATGTGCGCTAATAAAATCGCCTTACGAAGATTCGCACCTCAATCACTTTCTAGGGAATGTGAGACTTTTGGGAATCAATCGAGATACAGTGGGGGGTGATGACAGTAGTTGACAGAGTACAGATCAATGTAATCTGTAAGGTGGAAAGTAAAATAAAAAATACGAATATTCGTAAATCGAATTTTACGAAGTTCTACGTATTCGCGAATATGGTGCTATACTATATGAATGCACAGGCCTTTGCCTCTCTGTTCTGGGGACAAGTGTAGATATTTGCATTTGCGTTAATAAAATCGCCTTACGAAGATTCGCAGCTCAATTCAATCACTAATGTATGAATGCAAAGCCCTTTGCCTCTGTTCTGGGACAAGTGTAGATATTCGCATGTGCGCTAATAAAATCGCCTTACGAAGATTCGCAGCTCAATTCAATCACTAATGTATGAATGCAAAGCCCTTTGCCTCTGTTCTGGGACAAGTGTAGATATTCGCATGTGCGCTAATAAAATCGCCTTACGAAGATTCGCAACTCAATTCACTAATGTATGAATGCAAAGCCCTTTGCCTCTGTTCTGGGACGTGCCGATATTCGCATGTGCGCTAATAAAATCGCCTTACGAAGATTCGCAGCTCAATTCAATCACTAATGTATGAATGCAAAGCCCTTTGCCTCTGTTCTGGGACAAGTGTAGATATTCGCATGTGCGCTAATAAAATCGCCTTACGAAGATTCGCAACTCAATTCACTAATGTATGAATGCAAAGCCCTTTGCCTCTGTTCTGGGACGTGCCGATATTCGCATGTGCGCTAATAAAATCGCCTTACGAAGATTCGCGCCTCAATCACTTTCTAGGCAATGTGAGTAAGATCTGAGCTGTTGGACCTTTGGGAAACAATCAATTATATGTGTACTGTAATTTTGTGGGGGGGGGGGAAAAACAAAAAACGAATATTCGTTTTTACGAATATATAGCACTATATTCGAAATATTCGCGAAATCGCGAAGTTGCGATATTCGCGAAAAAAATTTGCTTTTCGAATATTCGCTCTCAACACTACCCAGCACCCAGGCAGAGGAGAGAGGTCCCGTAACAGACAATCTGGCTTCATGTCAGCAGAGAATCAGTCTGCATGTCATAGCAGAGAATGAGGCTTCACGTCAGCCACCACTGCAACAGTCCATTGGCATATATTTAGGCCCAGCACCCAGGCAGAGGAGGGAGGTCCCGTAACAGAGAATCTGTCTTCATGTCAGCAGAGAATTAGTCTGCATGTCATAGCAGAGAATGAGGCTTCACGTCAGCCACCACTGCAACAGTCCATTGGCATATATTTAGGCCCAGCACACACACAGGCAGAGGAGAGAGGTCCCGTAACAGAGGATCTGGCTTCATGTCAGCAGAGAATCAGTCTGCATGTCATAGCAGAGAATCAGGCTTCACGTCAGCCACCACTGCAACAGTCCATTGTCATAAATTTAGGCCCAGCACCCAGGCAGAGGAGAGAGGTCCCGTAACAGAGAATCTGGCTTCATGTCAGCAGAGAATCAGTCTTCATATCATAGCAGAGAATCAGGCTTCACGTCACCCACCACTGTAAGAGTCAATTTTCATAAATTTAGGCCCAGAACCCAGGCAGAGGAGAAAGGTCCCGTAACAGACAATCTGGCTTCATGTCAGCAGAGAATCAGTCTTCATATCATAGCAGAGAATCAGGCTTCACGTCACCCACCACTGCAACAGTCAATTTTCATAAATTTAGGCCCAGAACCCAGGCAGAGGAGAAAGGTCCCGTAACAGACAATCTGGCTTCATGTCAGCAGAGAATCAGTCTTCATATCATAGCAGAGAATCAGGCTTCACGTCACCCACCACTGCAACAGTCAATTGTCATAAATTTAGGCCCAGCACCCAGGCAGAGGAGAGAGCTCCCGTAACAGAGGATCTGGCTTCATGTCAGCAGAGAATCAGTCTGCATGTCATAGCAGAGAATGAGGCTTCACGTCACCCACCACTGCAACAGTCCATTGGCATATATTTAGGCCTAGCACACAGGCAGAGGAGAGGTTCATTCAACTTTGGGTAGCCTCGCAATATAATGGTAAAATGAAAATAAAAATAGGATTGAATGAGGAAGTGCCCTGGAGTCCAATAATATATGGTTATGGGGAGGTAGTTAATGTCTAATCTGGACAAGGGACGGACAGGTCCTGTGGGATCCATGCCTGGTTCATTTTTATGAACGTCAGCTTGTCCACATTGGCTGTAGACAGGCGGCTGCGTTTGTCTGTAATGACGCCCCCTGCCGTGCTGAATACACGTTCAGACAAAACGCTGGCTGCCGGGCAGGCCAGCACCTCCAAGGCATAAAAGGCTAGCTCTGGCCACGTGGACAATTTAGAGACCCAGAAGTTGAATGGGGCCGAACCATCAGTCAGTACGTGGAGGGGTGTGCACACGTACTGTTCCACCATGTTAGTGAAATGTTGCCTCCTGCTAACACGTTGCGTATCAGGTGGTGGTGCAGTTAGCTGTGGCGTGTTGACAAAAGTTTTCCACATCTCTGCCATGCTAACCCTGCCCTCAGAGGAGCTGGCCGTGACACAGCTGCCTTGGCGACCTCTTGCTCCTCCTCTGCCTTGGCCTTGGGCTTCCACTTGTTCCCCTGTGACATTTGGGAATGCTCTCAGTAGCGTGTCTACCAACGTGCGCTTGTACTCGCGCATCTTCCTATCACGCTCCAGTGCAGGAAGTAAGGTGGGCACATTGTCTTTGTAGCGTGGATCCAGCAGGGTGGCAACCCAGTAGTCCGCACAGGTTAAAATGTGGGCAACTCTGCTGTCGTTGCGCAGGCACTGCAGCATGTAGTCGCTCATGTGTGCCAGGCTGCCCAGGGATAAGGACAAGCTGTCCTCTGTGGGAGGCGTATCGTCATCGTCCTGCCTTTCCCCCCAGCCACGCACCAGTGATGGACCCGAGCTGCGTTGGGTGCCACCCCGCTGTGACCATGCTTCATCCTCATCCTCCTCCACCTCCTCCTCATCCTCGTCCTCCTCGTCCTCCAGTAGTGGGCCCTGGCTGGCCACATTTGTACCTGGCCTCTGCTGTTGCCAAAAACCTCCCTCTGAGTCACTTCGAAGAGACTGGCCTGAAAGTGCTAAAAATGACCCCTCTTCCTCCTCCTCCTCCTCCTCCTCCTGGGCCACCTCCTCTTCCATCATCGCCCTAAGTGTTTTCTCAAGGAGACATAGAAGTGGTATTGTAACGCTGATAACGGCGTCATCGCCACTGGCCATGTTGGTGGAGTACTCGAAACAGCGCAACAGGGCACACAGGTCTCGCATGGAGGCCCAGTCATTGGTGGTGAAGTGGTGCTGTTCTGTAGTGCGACTGACCCGTGCGTGCTGCAGCTGAAACTCCACTATGGCCTGCTGCTGCTCGCACAGTCTGTCCAGCATGTGCAAGGTGGAGTTCCACCTGGTGGGCACGTCGCATATGAGGCGGTGAGCGGGAAGGCCGAAGTTACGCTGTAGCGCAGACAGGCGAGCAGCAGCAGGATGTGAACGCCGGAAGCGCGAACAGACGGCCCGCACTTTATGCAGCAGCTCTGACATGTCGGGGTAGTTGTGAATGAACTTCTGCACCACCAAATTCAGCACATGCGCCAAGCAAGGGATGTGCGTCAAATTGGCTAGTCCCAGAGCTGCAACGAGATTTCGCCCATTATCACACACCACCAGGCCGGGCTTGAGGCTCACCGGCAGCAACCACTCGTCGGTCTGTTGTTCTATACCCCGCCACAACTCCTGTGCGGTGTGGGGCCTGTCCCCCAAACATATGAGTTTCAGAATGGCCTGCTGACGTTTACCCCGGGCTGTGCTGAAGTTGGTGGTGAAGGTGTGTGGCTGACTGGATGAGCAGGTGGAAGAAGAGGAGGAGGAAGCCGAGAAGGAGGAGGTGGCAACAGGAGGCAAAGAATGTTGCCCTGCGATCCTTGGCGGCGGAAGGACGTGCGCCAAACAGCTCTCCGCCTGGGGCCCAGCTGCCACTACATTTACCCAGTGTGCAGTTAGGGAGATATAGCGTCCCTGGCCGTGCTTACTGGTCCACGTATCTGTGGTTAGGTGGACCTTGCTACAGATGGCGTTGCGCAGTGCACACTTGATTTTATGGGATACTTGGTTGTGCAGGGAAGGCACGGCTCTCTTGGAGAAGTAGTGCCGGCTGGGAACAACATACTGTGGGACAGCAAGCGACATGAGCTGTTTGAAGCTGTCTGTGTCCACCAGCCTAAATGACAGCATTTCATAGGCCAGTAGTTTAGAAATGCTGGCATTCAGGGCCAGGGATCGAGGGTGGCTAGGTGGGAATTTACGCTTTCTATCAAATGTTTGTGAGATGGAGAGCTGAACGCTGGCGTGTGACATGGTTGAGACGCTTGGTGACGGAGGTGGTGGTGGTGGTGGTGTTGGTGGTACATCCCCTGTTTGCTGGGCGGCAGGTGCCAACGTTCCTCCAGAGGCGGAGGAAGAGGCCGAGGCGGCAGCAGCAGAATAGGCCGAGGCGGCAGCAGCAGAAGAGGTAGCAGGGGGAGCCTGAGTGACTTCCTTGGTTTTAAGGTGTTTACTCCACTGCAGTTCATGCTTTGCATGCAGGTGCCTGGTCATGCAGGTTGTGCTCAGGTTCAGAACGTTAATGCCTCGCTTCAGGCTCTGATGGCACAGCGTGCAAACCACTCGGGTCTTGTCGTCAGCACATTGTTTGAAGAAGTGCCATGCCAGGGAACTCCTTGAAGCTGCCTTTGGGGTGCTCGGTCCCAGATGGCGGCGGTCAGTAGCAGGCGGAGTCTCTTGGCGGCGGGTGTTCTGCTTTTGCCCACTGCTCCCTCTTTTGCTACGCTGTTGGCTCGGTCTCACCACTGCCTCTTCCTCCGAACTGTGAAAGTCAGTGGCACGACCTTCATTCCATGTGGGGTCTAGGACCTCATCGTCCCCTGCATCGTCTTCCACCCAGTCTTGATCCCTGACCTCCTGTTCAGTCTGCACACTGCAGAAAGACGCAGCAGTTGGCACCTGTGTTTCGTCATCATCAGAAACATGCTGAGGTGGTATTCCCATGTCCTCATCATCAGGAAACATAAGTGGTTGTGCGTCAGTGCATTCTATGTCTTTCACCGCTGGGGAAGGGCTAGGTGGATGCCCTTGGGAAACCCTGCCAGCGGAGTCTTCAAACAGCATAAGAGACTGCTGCATAACTTGAGGCTGAGACAGTTTCCCTGGTATGCATGGGGGTGATGTGACAGACTGATGGGGTTGGTTTTCAGGCGCCATCTGTGCGCTTTCTGCAGAAGACTGGGTGGGAGATAATGTGAACGTGCTGGATCCACTGTCGGCCACCCAATTGACTAATGCCTGTACCTGCTCAGGCCTTACCATCCTTAGAACGGCATTGGGCCCCACCATATATCGCTGTAAATTCTGGCGGCTACTGGGACCTGAGGTAGTTGGTACACTAGGACGTGTGGATGTGGCAGAACGGCCACGTCCTCTCCCAGCACCAGAGGGTCCACTAACACCACCACGACCATGTCCACGTCCGCGTCCCTTACTAGATGTTTTTCTCATTGTTATGGTTCACCACAACAACAAATATATTATTTGGCCCAATGTATTGTATTCAAATTCAGCGGGATATAAATTTGAGGCCTAGTATTTAGGCGCTGGGTGACCGGTATGGATTTAGTGACAGAATTAGACTTGGAAATGCACAGAAGCGTGTGTGTGTGAAGTTATTCTGAATGACCCAATGTGCACCTTGAATATTATATACCCTTTTAGGGATAGATTTCAAATAGCTCTGATATAGCAGAAACCACTAAATTATGAAATTGCTAAATTGGGAATTGTACTTCAACCCAGAACAAAAAATGTGCTTTGACGGACACTAAATATCTTGCCCAGCAACAACAGTACAGCGGTGGGTAACGAGAGATTTAGAGGGAATTAAATTTGAGGCCTAGTATTTAGGCGCTGGGTCACCGGTATGGATTTAGTGACAGAATTAGACTTGGAAATACACAGTAGCGGGTGTGTGTGAAGTTATTCTGAATGACCCTATGTGCACCTTCAATATTATATACCCTTTTAGGGATAGATTTCAAATAGCTCTGATATAGCAGAAACCACTAAATTATGAAATTGCTAAATTGGGAATTGTACTTCAACCCAGAACAAAAAATGTGCTTTGACGGACACTAAATATCTTGCCCAGCAACAACAGTACAGCGGTGGGTAACGAGAGATTTAGAGGGAATTAAATTTGAGGCCTAGTATTTAGGCGCTGGGTCACCGGTATGGATTTAGTGACAGAATTAGACTTGGAAATGCACAGAAGCGTGTGTGTGAAGTTATTCTGAATGACCCAATGTGCACCTTCAATATTATATACCCTTTTTGGGATAGATTTCAAATAGCTCTGATATAGCAGGAACCACTAAATTATGAAATTGCTAAATTGGGAATTGTACTTCAACCCAGAACAAAAAATGTGCTTTGACGGGCACTAAATAACTTTCCCAGCTACAACAGGACAACGGTAACGAGAGATTTAGAGGGATTTAAATTTGAGGCCTAGTATTTAGGCGCTGGGTGACAGGTATGGGTTTAGTGACAGAATTAGACTTGGAAATACACAGTAGCGGGTGTGTGTGAAGTTATTCTGAATGACCCTATGTGCACCTTCAATATTATATACCCTTTTAGGGATAGATTTCAAATAGCTCTGATATAGCAGAAACCACTAAATTATGAAATTGCTAAATTGGGAATTGTACTTCAACCCAGAACAAAAAATGTGCTTTGACGGACACTAAATATCTTGCCCAGCAACAACAGTACACCGGTGGGTAACGAGAGATTTAGAGGGAATTAAATTTGAGGCCTAGTATTTAGGCGCTGGGTCACCGGTATGGATTTAGTGACAGAATTAGACTTGGAAATACACAGTAGCGGGTGTGTGTGAAGTTATTCTGAATGACCCTATGTGCACCTTCAATATTATATACCCTTTTTGGGATAGATTTCAAATAGCTCTGATATAGCAGGAACCACTAAATTATGAAATTGCTAAATTGGGAATTGTACTTCAACCCAGAACAAAAAATGTGCTTTGACGGGCACTAAATAACTTTCCCAGCTACAACAGGACAACGGTAACGAGAGATTTAGAGGGATTTAAATTTGAGGCCTAGTATTTAGGCGCTGGGTGACAGGTATGGGTTTAGTGACAGAATTAGACTTGGAAATACACAGTAGCGGGTGTGTGTGAAGTTATTCTGAATGACCCTATGTGCACCTTCAATATTATATACCCTTTTAGGGATAGATTTCAAATAGCTCTGATATAGCAGAAACCACTAAATTATGAAATTGCTAAATTGGGAATTGTACTTCAACCCAGAACAAAAAATGTGCTTTGACGGACACTAAATATCTTGCCCAGCAACAACAGTACACCGGTGGGTAACGAGAGATTTAGAGGGAATTAAATTTGAGGCCTAGTATTTAGGCGCTGGGTCACCGGTATGGATTTAGTGACAGAATTAGACTTGGAAATACACAGTAGCGGGTGTGTGTGAAGTTATTCTGAATGACCCTATGTGCACCTTCAATATTATATACCCTTTTTGGGATAGATTTCAAATAGCTCTGATATAGCAGGAACCACTAAATTATGAAATTGCTAAATTGGGAATTGTACTTCAACCCAGAACAAAAAATGTGCTTTGACGGGCACTAAATAACTTTCCCAGCTACAACAGGACAACGGTAACGAGAGATTTAGAGGGATTTAAATTTGAGGCCTAGTATTTAGGCGCTGGGTGACAGGTATGGGTTTAGTGACAGAATTAGACTTGGAAATACACAGTAGCGGGTGTGTGTGAAGTTATTCTGAATGACCCTATGTGCACCTTCAATATTATATACCCTTTTAGGGATAGATTTCAAATAGCTCTGATATAGCAGAAACCACTAAATTATGAAATTGCTAAATTGGGAATTGTACTTCAACCCAGAACAAAAAATGTGCTTTGACGGACACTAAATATCTTGCCCAGCAACAACAGTACACCGGTGGGTAACGAGAGATTTAGAGGGAATTAAATTTGAGGCCTAGTATTTAGGCGCTGGGTCACCGGTATGGATTTAGTGACAGAATTAGACTTGGAAATACACAGTAGCGGGTGTGTGTGAAGTTATTCTGAATGACCCTATGTGCACCTTCAATATTATATACCCTTTTTGGGATAGATTTCAAATAGCTCTGATATAGCAGGAACCACTAAATTATGAAATTGCTAAATTGGGAATTGTACTTCAACCCAGAACAAAAAATGTGCTTTGACGGGCACTAAATAACTTTCCCAGCTACAACAGGACAACGGTAACGAGAGATTTAGAGGGATTTAAATTTGAGGCCTAGTATTTAGGCGCTGGGTGACAGGTATGGGTTTAGTGACAGAATTAGACTTGGAAATACACAGTAGCGGGTGTGTGTGAAGTTATTCTGAATGACCCTATGTGCACCTTCAATATTATATACCCTTTTAGGGATAGATTTCAAATAGCTCTGATATAGCAGAAACCACTAAATTATGAAATTGCTAAATTGGGAATTGTACTTCAACCCAGAACAAAAAATGTGCTTTGACGGACACTAAATATCTTGCCCAGCAACAACAGTACAGCGGTGGGTAACGAGAGATTTAGAGGGAATTAAATTTGAGGCCTAGTATTTAGGCGCTGGGTCACCGGTATGGATTTAGTGACAGAATTAGACTTGGAAATACACAGTAGCGGGTGTGTGTGAAGTTATTCTGAATGACCCTATGTGCACCTTCAATATTATATACCCTTTTTGGGATAGATTTCAAATAGCTCTGATATAGCAGGAACCACTAAATTATGAAATTGCTAAATTGGGAATTGTACTTCAACCCAGAACAAAAAATGTGCTTTGACGGGCACTAAATAACTTTCCCAGCTACAACAGGACAACGGTAACGAGAGATTTAGAGGGATTTAAATTTGAGGCCTAGTATTTAGGCGCTGGGTGACAGGTATGGGTTTAGTGACAGAATTAGACTTGGAAATACACAGTAGCGGGTGTGTGTGAAGTTATTCTGAATGACCCTATGTGCACCTTCAATATTATATACCCTTTTTGGGATAGATTTCAAATAGCTCTGATATAGCAGAAACCACTAAATTATGAAATTGCTAAATTGGGAATTGTACTTCAACCCAGAACAAAAAATGTGCTTTGACGGACACTAAATATCTTGCCCAGCAACAACAGTACAGCGGTGGGTAACGAGAGATTTAGAGGGAATTAAATTTGAGGCCTAGTATTTAGGCGCTGGGTCACCGGTATGGATTTAGTGACAGAATTAGACTTGGAAATACACAGTAGCGGGTGTGTGTGAAGTTACTCTGAATGACCCTATGTGCACCTTCAATATTATATACCCTTTTTGGGATAGATTTCAAAGAGCTCTGATATAGCAGGAACCACTAAATTATGAAATTGCTAAATTGGGAATTGTATTTCAACCCAGAACAAGAAATGTGCTTGAACGGACACTAAATAACTCGCCCAGCTACAGCACTAGGGACAGATTTAGCTGGATATAAATTTGAGGCCTAGTATTTAGGCGCTGGGTGACCGGTATGGATTTAGTGACAGAATTAGACTGGGATATGGCCAAAAAATGAACAGACTATTGCTGGTTAAATGCACTTGGTGTGACAGCTTCACCCTGATGTAGGCTTTAGCCAAAAAACAACCACACCATTGAGGGTTAAATGCACTTGGTGACAGGCGCAGCTTGCCCCTGATTTTGTATATGGCCAAAAAATGAACAGACTATTGCTGGTTAAATGCACTTGGTGTGACAGCTTCACCCTGATGTAGGCTTTAGCCAAAAAACAACCACACCATTGAGGGTTAAATGCACTTGGTGACAGGCGCAGCTTGCCCCTGATTTTGTATATGGCCAAAAAATGAACAGACTATTGCTGGTTAAATGCACTTGGTGTGACAGCTTCACCCTGATGTAGGCTTTAGCCAAAAAACAACCACACCATTGAGGGTTAAATGCACTTGGTGACAGGCGCAGCTTGCCCCTGATTTTGTATATGGCCAAAAAATGAACAGACTATTGCTGGTTAAATGCACTTGGTGTCACAGCTTCACCCTGATGTAGGCTTTAGCCAAAAAACAACCACACCATTGAGGGTTAAATGCACTTGGTCGCAGCTTGTGCTGGCGCACCACAAGACACAAAATGGCCGCCGATCACCCCAGAAAAATGAGACTGACAAACGGTCTGTGCAGCCTAAAAACAGTGAGCAATTGAGGATCAGCAGCTCAATGATCCACAGCTGCAGATCGATCAGTTAATCAAGTCCTTTGGAGGAGTTAATCTGCCTAATCTCGCCCTACTGTCGCAGCCGCAACCTCTCCCTACGCTAATCAGAGCAGAGTGACGGGCGGCGCTATGTGACTCCAGCTTAAATAGAGGCTGGGTCACATGGTGCTCTGGCCAATCACAGCCATGCCAATAGTAGGCATGGCTGTGATGGCCTCTTGGGGCAAGTAGTATGACGCTTGTTGATTGGCTGCTTTGCAGCCTTTCAAAAAGCGCCAAGAAAGCGTCACAAAAGCGCGAAGAAAGCGACGAACACCGAACCCGAACCCGGACTTTTACGAAAATGTCCGGGTTCGGGTCCGTGTCACGGACACCCCAAAATTCGGTACGAACCCGAACTATACAGTTCGGGTTCGCTCATCCCTATTCGCGACATCTCTACTCGGCACATCGTGGTGTTCGGCCGAATACCGTGTGTGATCGAGTGCGATGCTCGAGTCTCCTCCCCGCAGGTTTGTTGGCTGCTACGCAGCCAATAAACTTGCAGGTAAGTACTGCCCTCACTGTAATACCGCAGCCATGTTGGTTACTGGCATTACAGTGATTGGTTGGCCGAAACGCGTCATCGGGTGCTATATAGCACCTGATGACACGTGTTCGGCTCAGTCTTAGTCAGGGAGAGCTGTAGAGCAGAAGGGAGAGATAGTGTAGGGAGTGAAATAGCAATATTTTAGCTTTTATACTTGGTATAGACCCAAAAATCCTTTTAAGGACTATTGTGTGTGGCAGCAATATATATTTTTAGTGCAACCTGCGCTAAATTGCTAAAACTTGTTAGAAATCCAAAAGTCCTTTAAGGACTATAGTTGTATCTGGCAGCATTCAATATTTTTAGCGCAACCTCTGCTAAATAGCTTGCAATTGTTTGGCCACTGCAGACAGCGACATTATCTGCGCTACATCCCCTGTGTAACGTGAGTAGACCGGTTTAGCACTCGCCTTACACTGCTAGATAATTGCTAACCAGTGTTCCTATCTGGTTAGCGATTATCTGGCAGATTCACAGACCGTGTAAAGGGCCAAGTTTCACAGAGCTGGAATATGGCTGCATTTTCGAGTTTCTGTTAGGGAAGCAATGTATTGGAGGCACACTATTGCCCCTGGAAGGGAATGGGCATTGTATTACAGGCTGAGTGTATGAATCCTATGGTACCCTTCTTTTAGCCCCTGTTTGTCACTTCAAAGGCATGCCTAGTAGGGTAAATGGCACCCAACAGTTCTCTTTCACTCAGCTATAGCAGGTATTCATAAGTTTAGGGGCAATGACCTGACTTTTAGCTACATTTTGGGCTTCTGCTCATGAATCACAAGCCACTCTACAGAAATATGGACATGCGCTGTATTTCTGAATGCAGCTTAGGCGCTCACGCACACGACCATGTGCTGGCCCGGCCCATGCTGTGGACAGCAATTTGCACGGGCACCGACCAAGGGGCAGCCACATGCGGATCGCAGACGCATTCACTTGAATGGGGTCCGCGAACCTCAAACGACGGCCCACACCGCAAAAAAGTAGCGCATGCACTACTTTTTTACGGTGCGGAGGCACGTACAGTAAACCCCCCGAAGCACTCTGTAGTGCTTCCGTGGGCTTCCAATCCGTGCCCCCATTCTGCATCTCCCGGATTTCAGACCCATTCAAACTAATGGGTCCGCGATCCGTGATGCACACGGGCGGTGCCCGTGTATCGAGGACCCGCCGTATGCGGGCTGCAATACAGCCACAGCCGGGCGACGGCCGTGTGCATGAGCCCTAACACACGGATACGTGGACTCAGCCATAGCCTTTCTATTGGAGCCAGGAGCCAGACAATTATGCATGAGCAGCTCAGATAACAGCCGCACGCTATACCTTTATGCTGGAATCATAAATCTTTCATCCATTATTTATCTTCTGTGTCATAAATATTGTATCCACGCCATTGTTCTGAATAGAGGTTCACTGTTCACATGGAGAATGATTCCATCCATAGGAAGCAGCGCATAAGTCGTCTACAAGAAGCAGAGGGTATGGAGGAATCTCACGTGCCTGGAGTAACACGTAGCGCAAAAAGTGCATTCATTATTTACTGAGCAGGTATAACAGGAACACGTGGAGTTAATAACGTGGTCCGCCATAAAGAGCAGGTACTTCACTGGAAGTCATTAGAGATGAATGAAGTTTTGTAAAATTTGATTCGGCTGCTTCAACAAATTTTATAAAATAAATGTGCTTTGTGACAAATTACTTAGTGGGTGCAATGACAGGGAGCAGCGACTGCGCCACTCCCCGGCATTGTACCCCTCAGATGCTGCGTTCATACATGATCTACATAAAAAAGCCGCCGCCATCTTGTTTGAAGGTCTGGCGCGCGGGATTTCGGACGATATCTTCAAGCAAGATGGCGGCAGATGGAGAAGGCAGATGGAGCAAGCAAGTAGTATTTTTAGTTTTTTTACACTATCTCAGGTTAAATCGAAGCATGAGGAAGTTTGGCTTCGCAGCGAATAGAATTTATCCTGAAATTCGGATCCAAGTCCACTTCGTGGAGTAATCAGATATTATTATTCACATTGAGGAATTACAACTGCTTCTGGGTGGGCAGCATGGTGGCTCAGTGGTTAGCACTTGTGGCGCTGGGGTCCTAGGTTTGAATCTGACCAAGGACAACATCTGCATGGAGCGTATATGTTCTCACCGTGTTTGTGTGCGTTTCCTCTCACGCTCTAAAGACATAGATAGCAGCCTGTAAATCCCTACCGGGGGGAGCGCTCTCCTCGTGAACGCGCTGGGCTCATAGACTGCTGCATGTATCCAGCGTCTAGTAGCCAAACAGCACAACATGTTTTGTGCCATTTTAGCTGCTAATAGTACAGACATACAGCAACAATGTGCGGCTTTAATCCTGCCTGTCCATCAAGGACCATTTTCTCCCAGAATAAAACCGTACAATGAAATCTTCTTGTTACACAACTGTTACAATGTATCAGAGCATCCTCTGAGGAAATGCACAAATGAGTGCTTTTAAGATACATGTAATTATTACTTTGCTGCAAGCTTCAAGGAGTACATTACAGAGAACTACATAAACCACATCAATAGAAATGCTGAATATTTAGCACCAGAAATAACATAAAGAAGGTGTCTTATATAAAATATATAAACATTTTAAAGGGCATTTGTCAGCAGTTTTGTACCTATGACACCGGCTGACCTGTTACATGAGCACTTGGCGGCATAAGGCATCTGTGTTGGTCCCGTGTTCACATTGCTGAGAAAAATGATGTTTTCATATATGCAAATGAGCCTCTAGGAGCAATGGAGGCGTTGCTGTTACACCTTAAGGCTCTGCTCTCTTTGCAACTGCCGCACCCTCTGCACTTTGCTTGACAGGACAGGTGTGATGATGTTCTCTCTGTCTGGCCCTGTCAATCAAAGTGCAGAGGGCGCAGCAGCTGCAGAGAGAGCAGAGCCCCTAGGAGTAACAGCAGCGCCCCCATTGCTCCTAGAGGCTTGCTGTTCTATACCTGCTCAACTCTCTGGCTCATAGATGGTGACCCCCTCTATGACGTCCATTTGCTCTAATAGGGTGAACGTGTGCATTTACAGAAGCTTGTCAATCCAGCAGATACAGGTAGATTTGTAGGTAAAGCCAGTGCTGTCCCTAATTTCCATTGATAAACTTGTTACATGAGCAAACAAGGCGAGGGATATTTATCAAACTGTCTAAAAGAAAAAATATCCTTATTAAATCTGTCCCTTTTAAAATGTTCATTGTGACCTATTTTTCTTTTAATTCACTTCTATAAACATATATGGTGAGATTTATCAGTTTTTTACGCGCTGCTGGAGGGTGCGGTCGCAAATACGGTGTGGACCTGGGAAGAACAGGGTTCTCTTTCCCTATAGCAGGGATCAGCAACCTCTGGCTGTTCTGAAACTACAACTCCTAGAATCCTCTCTTCACTTCTATGGGAGTTACAAGAACAGCCGAGTAAGGCCTCTTTCACACGGGCGTCAGTTTTTTTGCCCGGATAAGAGGCGGGTGCGTTGCGGGAAAATGCGCAATTTTTCCACGCGAGTGCAAAACATTGTAATGCATTTTGCACTCGCGGAAGAAAGATCGCGCATGTTTGGTACCCAAACCCGAACTTCTTCACAGAAGTTCGGGCTTGGGATTGATGTTCTGAAGATTGTATTATTTTCCCTTATAACATGGTTATAAGGGAAAATAATATCATTCTGAATACAGAATGCATAGTACAATAGCGCTGGAGGGGTTAAAAAAAAATAAAAAGTTAACTCACCTTCTCCTCTTGATCGCGTAGTTCCCGGTCTCTTCTTTACTAGCTGTGGGCTAAATGACCTGTGGTGACGTCAGATCACATGCTCCAATCACATGGTCCATCACCGTGGTGATGGAGCATGTGATCTGACGACATCAAAGGTCCTTTACCTGTATTTAATGCTCACCACAGGTCCTGCTCAACAAAGGAGACAGAAGGAGATGCCGGGCTTCGCGATCAAGTGGACTAAGGTGAGTTAAATTATTATTTATTTATTTTTTACCCCTCCAGTGCTATTGTACTATGCATTCTGTATTCAGAATGCTATTATTTTCCCTTATAATCATGTTATAAGGGAAAATAATAATGATCGGGTCTCCATCCCGATCGTCTCCTAGCAACCATGCATGAAAATCGCACCGCATCCGCACTTGCTTGCGGATGCTATGCGATTCTAACGCACCCCATTCACTTCTATGGGGCCTGCGTCGCGTGAAAATCGCACAATATAGAGCATGCTTCGATTTTCACTCAACGCACAAGTGATGCAATACGTTCACCGCACGCATCGCACCAGCACGGAAAACTCGCCTGTGTGAAAGGGGCCTAAGTGTACATGCTGGGAGTTGTAATTTCACAGCAGCTGGAGTGCCAAAGGTTGCTGATCCCTGTCCTATACTCTTAGTTATTGAGATGACCATCATGTGCACTCGAGGGGGTCATTTACAAAAGCTTTATGCCACGTTTCTAGTGTAAATAATGTTGTAAAATTTGGAGCGAATGTGATTTTGCACAAAATGTTGTGACTTTTTATGTTTTGTGTCAATTGTAATATTATTTCTTTAACAGTGAGCAGCCAGACACACAATATATGTTACAGGAGAAAACTGACGTCACTTATAGCTGAACTCTACTCCAGCTCCTAGCTGACCCAGGTTTCGGTTTCTGGGGCACAGACATCACAGATGCAGCACATTTATTAAGAGGTCTGTGCCTTCTTTTGCCAGAGTTTTTTTTACTAAGGCCGCGGAGATAAAAGAAATGTGGCCTTTGCAAGCGATATATGTGACATGTCAGCTTACACATCAGATGATTGCTCTGAATCCTCTCTTTCCTCAGCCTCCATCGTTTCCTCTATTGTCGATAGCAAAATACTACCATTAAAAACAGGGTTAGACGTGCTGGTCGAAAACATCGGAGGGGGAAAAGATATCCACAGAGGAGCAAGAAATGCCATCTACTAAGCTACTAGTCCCAATTTCTAGTTATAGTCATAGTGGAGCTCATTGTTCCATCCTGAGTAAAGGTCTGAACTTTGTGCCATCTACTGACTATGATGTTTTCTCTACCCTGTTGGATATTAATACATTTGCAGGAACTTAACAGATAAAAAACATTTCAGTTCTATCTCTGAAAAAAAAGTACTAGATAATGAACACACGATTCAAACATCCAGAATGAAGATAAATTAGAATGTACACAATGGAGAGATCATATACTAGAAGAAAACACACAAATATGGGTTCATTATTTAACCCCATCGAACAAATGATTTGTGTTCTGTAGACTGTGAGTCGGCTGATTGTAACAATGTCATTCCCACCCATCAAAAATCCAAGTTTTTATCCAGTTGCCTGGGGGACTCATTAATTTGAAAAATAGTAAAAATATACAGTACAGACCAAAAGTTTGGACACACCTTCTCATTCAAAGAGTTTTCTTTATTTTCATGACTATGAAAATTGTAGATTCACACTGAAGGCATCAAAACTATGAATTAACACATGTGGAATTGTATACATAACAAAAAAAGTGTGAAACAACTGAAAATATGTCATATTCTAGGTTCTTCAAAGTAGCCACCTTTTGCTTTGATTACTGCTTTGCACACTCTTGCCATTCTCTTGATGAGCTTCAAGAGGTAGTCACCTGAAGTGGTCTTCCAACAGTCTTGAAGGAGTTCCCAGAGATGCTTAGCACTTGTTGGCCCTTTTGCCTTCACTCTGCGGTCCAGCTCACCTCAAACCATTTCGATTGGGTTCAGGTCTGGTGACTGTGGAGGCCAGGTCATCTGGCGCAGCACCCCATCACTCTCCTTCATGGTCAAACAGCCCTTACACAGCCTGGAGGTGTGTTTGGAGTCATTGTCCTGTTGAAAAATAAATGATGGTCCAACTAAACACAAACCGGATGGAATAGCATGCCGCTGCAAAATGCTGTGGTAGCCATGCTGGTTCATTATGCCTTCAATTTTGAATAAATCCCCAACAGTGTCACCAGAAAAGCACCCCCACACCATCACACCTCCTCCTCCATGCTTCACGGTGGGAACCAGGCATGTAGAGTCCTTCCGTTCACCTTTTCTGCGTCGCACAAAGACACGGTGGTTGGAACCAAAGATCTCAAATTTGGACTCATCAGACCAAAGCACAGATTTCCACTGGTCTAATGTCCATTCCTTGTGTTCCTTAGCCCAAACAAGTCTCTTCTGCTTGTTGCCTGTCCTTAGCAGTGGTTTCCTAGCAGATATTCTACCATGAAGGCCTGATTCACACAGTCTCCTCTTAACAGTTGTTCTAGAGATGTGTCTGCTGCTAGAACTCTGTGTGGCATTGACCTGGTTTCTAATCTGAGCTGCTGTTAACCTGCGATTTCTGAGGCTGGTGACTCGGATGAACTTATCCTCCGCAGCTTAGGTGACTCTTGGTCTTCCTTTCCTGGGGCGGTCCACATGTGAGACAGTTTCTTTGTAGCGCTTGATGGTTTTTGTGACTGCACTTGGGGACACCTTCAAAGTTTTCACAATTTTTCGGACTGACTGACCTTCATTTCTTAAAGTAATGATGGCCACTCGTTTTTCTTTACTTAGCTGCTTTATTCTTGCCATAATACAAATTCTAACAGTCTATTCAGTAGGACTATCAGCTGTGTATCCACCTGACTTCTCCACAACGCAACTGATGGTCCCAACCCCATTTATAAGGCAAGAAATCCCACTTATTAAACCTGACAGGGCACACCTGTGAAGTGAAAACCATTTCAGGTGACTACCTCTTAAAGCTCATCAAGAGAATGCCAAGAGTGTGCAAAGCAGTAATCAAAGCAAAAGGTGGCTACTTTGAAGAACCTAGAATATGACATATTTTCAGTTGTTTCACACTTTTTATTATGTATATAATTCCACATGTGTTAATTCATAGTTTTGATGCCTTCAGTGTGAATCTACAATTTTCATAGTCATGAAAATAAAGAAAACTCTTTGAATGAGAAGGTGTGTCCAAACTTTATCTGCTGCTGAACAGAAGATGATCAAAGAGATCAAGGACAACGCAGAGTGTGTACTGATCCAACACCCAATGTTCAAAAACTACCGAAAAAGATATTACAAGAGGGGGAAGCACTGGAAGTCCTGAATACTAAAATGGCTGTGTTCTGCCCAGCAGAGTTAGGGTACTTTCACAATAGCGTTAAACTTTTCCGGTATTGAGTTCCTTCCTAGGGGCTCAATACTGAAAAAAAAACGCTTACGTTTTGTCCTAATGCATTCTGAATGGAAAGAATTCAGTTCAGTATGCATCAGGATGTCTTCTGTTCCATCCCTTTTACGGTATTTGGCATTATTTCTATTGAAATATATTAATGCCGGATCCGGTACCAAGTGTTCTGAAAAAAACGGATCCGGCATGCGCAGACCTTCAAAAATGTGAAAAAAATAAATACCGGATCAGTTTTTCCGGATGACACCAGAGAGACGGATCCGGTATTTCAATGCATTTGTCATCTGGATCCGGAAACAAATGATCTCCGTTTGCATATGGATTTCCTGATTCTTTTAATGCTAGTGTGAAAGTACCTTTAGAGAATCAGTACAGATCACGTCTGCCTCAGTTTTGGTATTTCTGTAGTGATTAGTGTGGTTATAGCACCATCTAGCGGTATGACACTTTGTTTTTCCTATTACAAAGACTACTGCATTGTGGGTGGTGCAAAGCATTGTGGGGGTGCAAAGCATCCTGGGAAAGAGAAGTCTCCAGTCACCAGGACACATTAGCAGAGCTGTCCTTCTGCATATCTCCTTCTCAAACTCCACCATCCTTGTAAAAGCATATCTGCTGAGAGATCTACCTTTGTTTCAGGGATATTATGTTTTGCAGAGCTGTTCAGTCAGTTATAATTGCTACTCTGGGAGTTGTTACTCCTGCTAGCTAGAGATGTAATCTTATGTACAGGCAGCCATTTTACAATGTGCTTCAGTGTTATGCAAATGTTACAGTACATGCTATTCTATACGTTATACTTTACATGTCATTTGTATTCTTGTAGTTTTACCGCACACTTGTACAATCTCTCACTCACGTGCATCGCGCAGAGAGCACAACCTGTTGACCAATAAACAAGTTAGACTACAAAGAACAGTCCTCTTATTTGGAAGACAGGAATGGTTTATGCTGAATGTCAGACTGCACACTGTGTGAACGTGTATGAAGACAGAACAGGCTGAGTACCTTTATGTGGAAAATCAATGTATGGCCATTTTTTTTTTTGTTACCCAAGATACATAAGGAGGTATTTCCGCCTCCCTTCAGGCCATAGTTGCTGGAGTTGGTTCACTATGCGAGAGGCTTAGTAAATGGGTGGATCAATTCCTGCAACCACTTGTTTGCAAAATACCGAGCTATATCCACGACACAAAACATTTGTTATAAGTATTAAGTGATCTTGAGTGGTCTGAAGGATATAGTTGGGCTTCTTTATACTTTTCCGTACTTCATACATTGGGCAAGATGGCATTAAAAGATCATCTTAAAGAGGTTGTCCCACGAAGAATATTCTACTATATTCTAGTTTTCAAACCAGCACCTGGATCTGAATACTTTTGTAATTGCATGTAATTAAAATTTTAGCATAGCCACATAGTTATTCAATGAAATGTATCTGTATAGTACCACCTGCTGTTTTTTTTCTTTTTTTTTTTCTTATTTCTTTGGGTTCTAGCTTTGTTAGAAAGAGATGGTCATGTACTATATGATGTCTGATTTTCCTTTTTTACATTAGTCATGGGATAACCCCTTTAAGATATTTAGCTGTTACACTCATCAGTTACAAGATTATTATTTTTTTTACAGTAGATTTAAAAAAAATAAAATAAAATGAATATGAATATTTTTTTCAGATATTGTATGCAGAGCGTCGATGGGGGCTTACCTTCCACCTTCATTTTCCTATATATTCATGAGCATGTGGGAGACACGTCCTCTTATCAGATTCCAATCCATTTTTGTCATTGATAAATTGGTATGGCCATTATATCGATGACTTGCTATTTGTCTAGGGTTTTACTCAACCTGAGGTTTGGGATTTTGTTTCCTATATTAAATGTAATCAAATGAATCTGAGGTTTTCACGTAGTTTTGATTTTGAAAGTATGTCATTTCTTGATGTGAATGTCACATGAAGAGACTAGGGTTATTAGGAATCCTACAGCCGGGAATTCCCTACTGCTTGCAGAATCTCGTTGTCTCAAACATGTAATAGAAAATATCCCATACGGTGAATTGGTGCGTCTAAGACGCAATTGCACCAAACGTAATGTGTTTGAGGAGGAAAAGAATAAAGCAATTATACGCTTCAAAAACATGTACCATTAAATAGGGCTGTCCAGAAACAGAACATGACACAAGGTTCCCTTTAAGGAACATAATGACAGAAATGATCAAAAGAAAAGGAGAAAGAAAAACAATATCGACCAGAAACAGTTACATTTGTTACCACCTACAGCCGGCAATACTGTCAGATTGTTCGTAAATATCTGCCTGTTTTGGAATTTGTTTTGCTCAAATCCATAAAAATGGGGTGTGTTTTGTCTCCAGAAAAGTATGGAGCCTTCGGAATATGGTATCACCAAGTGAATATATCACTACAGAGCAGGGGTAGGCAACCTCCGGTTGTGAATCTACAACTCCCAGCATGCATACTGTACTTGCTCTGCTCTTCTCAGAACTCTAATAGAAATGAATGAAGCATGCTGGGAATTGTAGTTTCACAACAGCTGGAGTGCCGAAGGCTGCTGACCCCTGCTATAGAGGCTCCTAGAAGAACGTGGTTGTCTTACCTTGGTTTCCACAAATGTGGACACCGTAAGTGTAAGTTTTATTCTTCTCGCACTACATCTGAGGAACATAAAATCTGCACATATATTAATTGTAATGCGACCCATGTTGTGTATCTAGCTACGTGTTCCATCTGTAATGTACAGTATGCGGGACAAACTTCGCATTAGAAGACATATATCAGATGCTGCAACAAGTAAAATAAAAGTTTATTTTCTAACAAAACACTTTAGGGACTTTCAGAAGGGAGACTTTACTTTCAGGGAATAGAGAGGGGGTGAGATCATAATAGAAAACTCCTGAATCAAGGGACTTATTACAAGTTTTTATTACAAACTAAACAAGACGTGATGTATTTTTATTAAATTATATTTTTGCATAGCAGTGAATTATTTATTCCATACTTAGTGGATTCAATCTTATATTCCAGTTTTGGGAGCTGGAGTAGTACAAATTGCTGACAAATTCTATTCTGGTCATCTTCAGAGTTCTTCTGTTGTGGATTCCATGCCTCAAGGGGTCAGAGCTGATTTGGTGGCAGAGGTGGACCTAATGGTTTTAATGTTATGACTGATCGATGTACTGTGTAATCTTAAAGGCTTAAACTATGATCCTCCAGGCTCCTTGTACCATAATGGAGCAGAACCAAGCGCAAAGAGCCAACCTGTATATCAGCTTTGTCAAATAATATTCCTTTTTTTTTTCCAAAGTATGGACCATACTGTCTAAAAATACTCAATATATTCAAAAACACTTGGTAGTCACTTCATTTACAATGGATCATTAAACCATTTAACCAGTTAAGCCTGAGAGTCACAATAACCTTTCAAATTTTCTTAGAAAGCAATAAACCAATTGTAGATTGTTATATCTCCTGGACTACAGAGTTGATGTTAAAGGGGTTGTCCAGGATTGTCAGCTTCAGGAAGCAAGCAGCTATACTAAACTAATCCTGAGCAGCCCCTTTAAATTTAGCAAATCAGTTACTGAAAATAATGTAATAGAACGGCTTTTCTCATAGACGGCGCTTCGGTCATCGCATCAGTTAAAACAATAAATCAGGATCACCATTGGTAAGGATCGAGTTTCTATACTTTACTCAAGCCTTAATAGTAGAGAGTCACCAACCCACCATGAATTATGGAATGCAAACCTGAAATAGTCCTTTGATGACAATTTGCCACCAAACATAACATATCGTAAAATAAGTCAAAGAGCCAATAGACCACCATAGCCATAATACTAGGAATATAGAGGAGTGCAGGCATCAGTGGAGGTCAGCAGAACTGAAGGCACATGGGGAAATGTACACGGGGGCTGGGATTTTGATGGATTGCCAATACTCTCATTGAATAGTAATATACTTTTAAATGCTGATCATGCTGAAATGCCAGGGATCAATAGGTTTCCACATGGGACTCATTTTACCTGGGAACATGTCGAGTCCAGAGTAGACGTCTGCACAGTGTGTGGATTAGGGCTCATGCACACGACCGAATGTATTTTGCAGTCCGCAAAACACGGATCCGCAAAACAAAACGGATGACATCAGTGTTGCATAATTTTTTTTTTGCGGATCCATTGTAACAAAACCTGTCCTTGTCCGCAAAACGGACAAGAATAGGACATGTTCTATTTTTATTTTTTTTGCAGAACGGACTTGCAGATGTACGGAAACGGAATGCACACGGAGTCATTTCAGTTTAGTTTTTTTCAAGCTCCATTGAAATGAATGGTTCCATATACACAGACTTGTAAAAAAAAACACAACAGAACGGAAATAGCAGAAGAATCCGTTCGTGAGCATGAGCCCTTATTGTGTGTGGCTTTTCGGTACCAGCAAAAGATATGAGATTAGACAAATCTTATGTAGACTTTGCTTTTTTTTCTTTGGTGCGGAAATTAACCTGTTAAAATTGTTGTTGCGTTTTTCCTCTGCAGATTTCACCCTTTATCAATGAGAGAATGAGATCTGTGGAAAGTCCTCTTGAAAACCACACCAAAAAACGAAATGATGTATTGCGGTTGTTGGTGCGGTTTTGGTGCAGAAACGCCCAGAAATCCACACTGAAATTTGTTTGGATTTTCTGCACTAACCCCAAAAATGCCCCCCCCCCCAATGCCCGGGGCCCTCACACAGATTGTACTTACCTCGCTCCCCGGCACCCGCGTTGCTCCTGATGCCTGCACGGCCACCGCTGCATCTCCCCGTCGTGCGGATCGAAACATCAGGTGAGGGAGGGGAGGGTTGCCAGGCCACAATGGGAACGAGCCTCCGTAGCATTGCTCCTCTTCCCCCGTCACCGGATGTTTTGATCAGCGCAAAGGGGAGATGCAGCGGCGCCCGTTCGGGCATCAGAAGTGCCGCAGGTGCTGGAAAGTGAGGAGCTTGGGCATTTGGGGGGTGCTTTTTTGGGGTTGGATAACCCCTTTAACATTGTATTAGAAAGCCTGATTCTGCCTGCGATTGTCTGCAAAGAAGTGTTCCTTCCCAGCAATCGCCTGCTCGCTACATGAAGCCTAAGTATGGGGAGGAGCGATCGTCATACCACTGCTCTTCCCTATACTGAAGCCTTTGCTCGTTCATCGGGTGATCGCCGGCAGCATTACACTGCCAGATGATTGCTAACCAGTGTTACTATGAACTCTCGTCTGGCAGAAAATCCACCAGTCTATCACAGGCTTTAGACCGCTTACACTCTTTAGGCCCCTTTTACACAAGCGAGTTTTCCACGCAGGTGCAATGCGTGACGTGAACGCATAGCACTCGCACTGAATCCGGACCTATTCATTTCAATGGGGCTGTGTACATGAGCGTTGTTTTTCACGCATCACTTGTGTGCTGCGTGAAAATCGCAGCATGTTCTATATTCTGCGCTTTTCACGCAGCCCTGGCCCCATAGAAGTGAATGGGGCTGAGTGAAAAACGCATTGCATCTGCAAGCAAGTGCGGGTGCGATGCGTTTTTCACTGATGGTTGCTAAGAGATGTTGTTTGTAAACTTTCAGTTTTTTATCACGAGCGTGAAAAACGTGCCAAAACGCATTGCATCCGCGCGGAAAAAACTGAACAACTAAACGCAATCGCAGACAAAACTGACTAAACTTGCTTGCAAAATGGTGGGAGTTTCACTAAACGCATTCGGAGCTAATCCATTACGTGTGAAAGGGGTCCTGAACGCGTTCAGGGTGCGTTCAGGGAAACTCGCACCATTTTGCAAGCAAGTTCAGTCAGTTTTGTCTGCAATTGCGTTCAGTTGTTCAGTTTTTTCCGCGCGGGTGCAATGCGTTTTGATGCATTTTTCACGCACGTGATAAAAAACTGAAGGTTTACAAACAACATCTCTTAGCAACCATCAGTGAAAAACGCATCGCACCCGCAGTTGCTCGCGGATGCAATGCGTTTTTCACGCAGCCCCAATCACTTTTATGGGGCCAGGGCTGCGTGAAAAACGCTGAATATAAAACATGCAGCGTTTTTCACACGACGCAGAACTGATGCGTGAAAAACAACGCTCATGTACACAGACCCATTAAAATGAATGGGTCAGGATTCAGTGTGGGTGCAATGTGTTCACCTCACGCATTGCACCCGCACGGAAAATTTGCTCGTGTGAAAAGGGCCTTAGGGCGCGTTACGGGAACACCCGCGATTTTTCTGCGCAAGTGCAAAACATTGTAATGAAAAAAATCACGCATGTTTGGTACCCAAACCCGAACTTCTTCACAGAAGTTCGGGCTTGGGATCGGTGTTCTGTAGATTGTATTATTTTCCCTTATAACATGGTTATAAGGGAAAATAATAGCATTCTGATTACAGAATGCATAGAAAAATAGCGCTGGAGGGGTTAAAAAAAAAGAAAAATTATTTAACTCACCTTAGTCCACTTGTTCGCGTAGCCCGGCATCTCCTTCTGTCTCCTTTGCTGAACAGGACCTGGGGTGAGCATTCATTACATGAACAGGACCTGTGATGACGTCACTCCGGTCATCACATGGTCCGTCACATGATCTTTTACCATGGTGATGGATCATGTGATGGAACATGTGATGACCAGAGTGACGCCACCACAGGTCCTGTTCATGTAATGAATGCTCACCCCAGGTCCTGTTCAGCAAAGGAGACAGAAGGAGATGCCGGGCTACGCGAACAAGTGGACTAAGGTGAGTTAAATAATTTTTTTGTTTTTTTTAACCCCTCCAGCGCTGTTTTACTATGCATTCTGTAATCAGAATGCTATTATTTTCCCTTATAACCATGTTATAAGGGAAAATAATAATGATCGGGTCTCCATCCCGATTGTCACCTAGCAACCGTGCGTGAAAATCACACCGCATCCGCACTTGCTTGCGGATGCTTGCGATTTTCACGCAACCCCATTCACTTCTATGGGGCCTGCATTCCGTGGATTATCGAACCGCAAAGCACAAAGAGGAGCATGCTGCGATTTTCACGCAACACATAAGTGATGCGTGAAAATCACTGCTCATGTGAACAGCCCCATAGAAATGACTGGGTCGGTATTCAGTGCAGGTGCAATGCATTCAACTCACGCATCGCACCCGCGCGGAATACTCGCCCGTGTGAAAGGGGCCTTAGTGTTTGATCAATGATTATCATCAGTGATTTTGAGCCAAAACCATGAATGGAGCCCACACGGACATTAGGTATAAGGGAAAGACTTGAACCTGTCCTGTCTTATTAACCCGCACCTAGATTTGGCCTCACAATTGAGCCCCATTCACAGGACCGTATTACACAGGCTCCGCATACAATCTGCATTCATTTCAATAGGGCCTAAAAAATGTGGAGAGCACACCGCGGACTATCCGCATCTGTATGTCCGTTTCACGGTCCCGCAATAAAACCAAAAAACATCCTATTCTTGTCCGTTTTGTGGATCCATGATTTGCAGAAGGCAAAATGGATACGGTCGTGTGAATGGACCCTTACTGATGAAAATCACTGATCAAATACTGACTGTGTGAAAGCGGCTCTAGGCCTTGCACACAAACGTACTTTGTTTCCGTGTCCATTCAGTTTTTTTTGTGGACCGTATGCGGAACCATTCACTTTAATGCGGCTGCAAAATAAATGACTCCGTGTGCATTCCGTGCCCGTATGTTTGCATGTCCGTTCTGCCAAAAAATAGATCATATCTTATTATGTCCGCACCACGGACAAGGATAGAGCTATTAGGGGCCAGCCGTTCCGTGGAATGCATACAGACGTCATCCATATTTTTTGCGGATCCATGTTTTGAGGACCACAAGATACATACGGTCGTGTGCATGAGCCCTTATTCACATGTCAGTGTTTGGTCAGTAATTTCCATCAGTGATTGAGAGTCAAACCCAGAAGTGGAGGCTACACTGAGATAAGGTATAAGGGAACGATCTGCCCCTGTTCTGTGTTTAGACCTGGCTTTGGCTCACAATCACTGACTGAACCCTGACTGTGTGAATGAGTCCTTAAAGGGGTTTTGTCACTTCAGCAAATTACAATTATCATGTAGAGAAAGTTAATACAAGGCCCTTACTAATGTATTGTGATTGCCCATATTGCCTCCTTTGCTGGCTGGATTCATTTTTCCATCATATTTTACACTGCTCGTATCCATGGTTACGACCACTATGCAATCCATCAGCGGTGGTCAGGCATGCACACTATAGGAAAAGGTGCTGGACTGTGTGCATTCCCACGTTCCCAGCCACCAGGGAGGCTGGCTCCTTTTCCCTATAATGTGCAAGCAAGGCCACCACTGATGGATTGCAGCGTGGTCGTAACCATGGAAACAAGCAGCGTATAATGTGATGGAAAAAATGAATCCAGCCAGCAAAGGAAGCAATATGGACAATCACAATACATTAGGAAGTGTCTTGTAGTAACTTTCTCTACGTGATAAATGCCATTTGCTGAAGTGAGACAAACCTTTAATGTGAGAAACGTTGAACACTTTCAGTGCCAATGGCTCCCTAAGAAGTGGACTTCCCCTTTAGAAATGCTATAGGCTGCACGATTTCAAGACATAAGCAGTAAGCACCCATATAAATAAGTCACATGCCTCTGTTCCTACAAGACTAGGATTCAGAAAAAATTTCACTTACAATTGCATTGACCAATATTCCCAAACATAACAGAATATAGTAGAGATTCCAGTATTATCACTTCCCTGCAGCAATAAAGAACATAGAAGACAATGTAAAGGAGAAGGTCTTTACCTGCATGGAGCGTGCCAGTGGCCAGCCTCACCAGATACTGCACAAACTTCAGGATTTCCCTTTTACAGCGTTTCCTACAGGTGCTCATCTTACGGAGCAGAATGATGGGACCTCTCAACGGGTAGAAAAAGGCGAAGAAAAGGCAAAAAAAAAGTTCCCCCCGAAATATAAGGTTCTTAGGTTGCACCGTCTTCTCGAACTGCTTCTTTAACTAAGATCTAGCACATCAGCAAGAAGCTCTCCAGGAGTGAATGTGGTTAATGCGCTGCTGCTGGCGATGAGAAGATCTCCCTGGGTAAGCAGCGGCGTGCTCGGCGATGACACTCTGCAGACAGCCTGCTTGGCCAGTGATGCTGGTGTGAACTGGATCTGCTACTTACACAGTGCTCCCAGTAGAAGACACCAGCTTCACATCAGCCTCCAGGCGGAGCTTCCAACCTGCACTTCTCACACAAATCTCCACCATCCTTTATCAGTGAATGGAGGACGCAGCTCCCGAACAATTAGCTTTATTTCTGTAAATAACGCTTAGTCTCCGTAGAATGAAAAGTTCTACAACTTTCTAAATGACGCTAAAATCTCACATGGATCCAGTTCTCCAGGCTTCGTTGTACGGGGTTTGAACTCCAAGCTGATACAGGTGACCTGCACTGATACAATGTAGCGAACTATCAGACGTGAAGAGAGAGGTACATACAGGTGAAACTCGAAAAATTTGACTATCGTGCAATAGTCCATTTATTTCAGTAATGCAAACTAAAAGGAATTGCATTGATGCAGCTTAAAATTAGAATATTGTGAAAAAGGTTTAATATTCTAGGCTGAAAGTGTCACCTTCTAGTCAGCTAATTAACCCATACCCCCCGAGTAAAGGGGACCTGAGATTGTGACTTTGGGGTTTCATAAGCTGTAAGCCATAATCATACAAATTATAACAAATAAAGGCTTGAAATATCTCACTTTGCATGTACTGAGTCTCATATATTAGTTTCACCTTTTAAGTTGCATTACTGAAATAAATGAACTTTGCACGATATTCACATTTTTCGGGTTTCACCTGTATGTGCTGTACTTAGCTCACAGAGAATTGTCAAGACCAGAAAATGTTGTAGCAAACCCTAAATCTTTGTAGATTTTGTGGCCTCTGGATGTAACTAATGTTTTCATTCACTGACAGCAAGCAGCAGAGATATTTGTGCCTTGTTGGCCCACTTCTCTAAGTCAGAACTGGAGCAGCAGCTCTAGGAGCACAGGGTGATGATGACATGAGTATAGTTTTTTCCAATAGTTCATCACAATTCCTGGCTTTTTGGGAAACTTTTTGAATAACTTGGACTCTACCGGCAGCATATGTTAGGAAAGATAAGGATAGGTCATGTTGTATTTCAATATGACTGATCCTTGAGAGATAAGCAGCTGCAAGGGGTATCTGTCAGCATCTTTCTCCTCTCCCCCCTTCCAGGACACATGTATGCTCAGCCGAGTGTGCATGTATATAGATGTGTTGGGAGAGATAGCTGTCGGCCAAACATCTCATTGTGTATTGCCAGCCTTAAAGGGGTTGTCTCACTTCAGCGATTGGCATTTATGATGTAGAGGAAGTTAATACAAGGCATTTACTAATGTATTGTGATTGTCCATATTGCCTCCTTTGCTGCCTTTATCCATTTTTCCATCACATTATACACTGCTCGTATCCGGGGGTTACGACCACCCTGTAATCCAGCAGTGGTGGCCGTGCTTGCACACTATAGAGGCGTTGGCTTCTCTGGTGGCTGGGGCTGTGGAACAGCTGTCTTCCCAACAGTTCCATTCAAAGTGCTAGTGCCAGTGCCTACAGAGAACAGCTGATCGGTGCGGGTGCGGGGTGTCAGACCCTCACTATACGGATATTAATGACCAAATCTGAGGACAGGACATCAATATCAGGAGCCTGGAAGACCCCCCAATAAGGGTATATATTTAAAAGTTTACTAAGTAATAAAGAAGTTATCCGGGCTTTTTCATATTGATGACCTATCCTTATCTATATCAGATTGGCGGGGTTCCGACACCCGGCGCCCCCGGCGATCAGCTGTATGAGGAGACGGCGCTCGCTGTGGGAATGCAGCAGCAGACAGGAAGAGAGAAGGGACACGGCACCTGCGCACTGCGCGCACCATCTCCTCAAACAGCTGATCGGCGGGGGTGCCGGGTGTCAGACCCCCACAAATCTGATATTGATGACCTATCCTGAGGACATCAATATGAAAAAGCTTGGACAAACCCTTTAATACAATTTAAAATAGGACAACAAAAAATAAAAATAAGATAATAAAAAGTACAATAGAATATGTATGAAGTCCAGCCCGGCAGCATAAATTACCCCTCACTGTGATAAAGAAGCTGCTTGTATGGAGTGTACTATATGCGTATACCCACCGGCCTGAATAACCTTTTTATATATAGAAGACAAATGGAGTGATTCTGCATAAACTAGAATTGTATGTTCATGGATGAAACAAATGTTACATTTCTTGGCTCCTGAGGAAGGGGACAGGCTTCCTGAAATGCATGTATGCAGTACATACCCTCATTTATTTAGGCCAGTGGTTACAGATACAGCACAATGTGTACCAGTCAATTGTTTGTCGTGGTGGGTGGCAAGTTATGCTGCTGGGCCCGCAGCTATTAGTTTATTACTGGACTAGACACACATAGGACAATCAAAAATAAGATAAAGTGCAAGATTTTACTGTACTTTTCACAGTCTTATTGTTCTTTTAAATTGTTTTAATGCCTTGTAAACTTTAAAGTGGTCCCATGTGGGACATTGGGGTCATATCACTAGGATATGCTCCAATGTCTTATAGATGCGGTGTTGAGGGAAGTCTTATATTTAAATATATATGTATATATATATATTACTCCTTTTGCATAGGCCTGTCCAGGTGGTGTATGTATATACATAGAGATGTATGTATGCCCCCTTGTCAGCATACATCTCTATGTACCGTATTTTTCGCCGTATAAGACGCACCGGCATATAAGACGCACCCAATTTTAAAGGAGGAAAATCTAGAAAAAAAAGATTCTGAACCAAATACTGCAGTAAAATATTTTATATCAACTGTATAAAGTTAACAGCAGTTTAAGAACAATTTTATGTCAACCATGTAACATATTAAGAACTATCTTTACTCTCATTAACAGTCAGAAAAGTCAGTAAACAGTGAAAGTAACAAAAATAAGGCTGTAATGTTTTTATTCGAACCCCAAGAATTCCTCTTCTTCGCTGCTATCAGAAATGTGGAAGGACAGATCCACGCAGTCATTGTCATCACTTTCTTCCTCACTGATGTCAAATAAGACGTCGTCTTCTATTCCATCCAAGGCATTACTAATGCCACACTTCTTGAAGGATTTTACAACAATGTCCTCCTTCACGGAGTCCCATGACCTTTTAACCCATTCACACACTTGTGTGATAGTGGGCCTCTTCATCCGCCCAGTAGGCGTCAGATCATGGTTCCCAGCTGACATCCAGGTGTTCCACTCCTCTCGCATCAGAACTTTGAACGGTTTGTTAATGGAAACGTCCAGAGGTTGCAGCTGGCTGGTAAGACCACCAGGAATCACAGCTATTTGGGTCTTAACTTCCTTAAAGTTCTTTTTAATAGTTTCTGTAATGTGCGCTCTGAACTGGTCAAGCACCAACAAGGAAGATTTCTTCATAAGCCCGCCAGGACGTTTGGACCACACTTTGTCAATCCACAGCCTCATGCCATTTTCGTCCATCCACCCTTTATCATGAACGTGCACGACGACTCCCCGTGGAATTTCTTTTGGTAATGTTTTCCTTTTAAAGATCAACATCGGAGGCAGTTTGGTACCATCTGCACAGCAGGACAGCACAACTGTGTAGTGGGTTTTCTCATGCCCTGAGGTTTTTACGGTTATGGTTTTGGCTCCTTTGTTATCTACGGTTCTGTTAGATGGCACATCAAACGTTAGCGGGACTTCATCCATGTTGCCAATCTGGCTCATTTCAAAGTTATTCTTCTTCCTCGCATCAATAACAAACTTATGAAAAGACAGAATCTTTGATTCATATTCCTTTGGCATTTTTTGTGCAATCCTGGTTTTGGTGCGCATAGAAAGGCCAGATCTCTTCATAAATCTAAAGCACCACGATGGTGATCCGGTGAAATCCTGAATGCCTTTCTCCACAGCAATGCGTTTGGCCTCATAGATTATCATTTTTGTTGAGACAGAAAGTCCATTTTGCCGGTGACGGGTGATCCACTCCTTCACTTCTACCTCTAACTCTGGCCACTTTGCAGTTGGTCCACGTAAGGTGTGCTTGCTTTTATCCAACTTTTGGAGCTTATCCTCCTGTTTCCTCCACTCTCTTATCATTTTCTCAGTTGGAGGTGGCCCGAAGTGTCTCTCCGCTGCTCTGTTTCCATGCTCCTTAGCAAATTTGATTACTTCCAGCTTGAAAGCAACTTTATATGCCAGTCTCTTCTGCTTAGACATCTTGAAAAGGATAACGGTACCGTAATTTTCTACAAGAAATCCAGAAATTACCAATATGTTCTTCATTTCCCCTCCCCCCTTATATATCATCTGGTGCTTTCTTATCCAGCCATATTTCATCTGGTGGTCTCCTACCCCCCATATTTCATCTGGTGGTCTCCTACCCCCCATATTTCATCTGGTGGTCTTGTACCCCCTCATATTTCATCTGGTGCTCACTAAGGCTGCTTTCACACTAGCGTTCGTCGGTCCGCTCGTGAGCTCCGTTTGAAGGAGCTCACGAGCAGACCCGAACGCAGCCGTCCAGCCCTGATGCAGTCTGAATGGAGCGGATCCGCTCAGACTGCATCAGTCTGGCGGCGTTCAGCCTCCGCTCCGCTCGCCTCCGCACGGACAGGCGGACAGCTGAACGCTGCTTGCAGCGTTCGGGTGTCCACCTGGCCGTGCGGAGGCGTGCGGATCCGTCCAGACTTACAATGTAAGTCAATGGGAACGGATCCGCTTGAAGATGTCACCATATGGCTCAATCTTCAAGCGGATCCGTCCCCCATTGACTTTACATTGAAAGTCTGAACGGATCCGCGCAGGCTACTTGCGCACTTTTGCGCACTTGCGAATTTTTTTAAAGTTATTAATGCAGACGGATCCGTACTGAACGGAGCATCCGTCTGCATTAATATGATCGGATCCGTTCAGAACGGATCCGATCAAGCGCAAGTGTGAAAGTAGCCTTACCCGCCATACTGCATCTGGTGGAACAGCTATACACTGACAACATATGGGGAGACTTCATCATCATATGGGGGCACAGGAACAGCCATACTGCAACTTTTGTAATCAGTAAAATCAGCCAATACTTGGCTTTAAATGTTCATTATGCTCTAAGCTCTGTGTGTGGGCGTGTATGCACATTTTACATTTCATTTACCCTGTAGTTGGTCCGCCTGAACACTTTCTCTCCATACACCATACACGCTGCCTGGCAACAGTATGATGGAGGGAGGGGGGTGTGTCTTCTCCCCGTGATTCGGGGGCAGAGCTTGTGGAGCCATTCTTCTGCCCATCAATCATGGGCATCCAATAGAGTACGGTAGTAGGCGAAATGGGGGCGGAGCAGGAGCAGCAGTATGAGGTAGGGAGGGCGGTGTCTTCTCCCTGGGATTCGGGGGGCGGAGCTTTGGCGGATCAATCAATCACGGGCATCAAATCAAGGAGGAGCGGGGCGGAGCAGAGCACGGACAGCACACAGTAAATCTTGGCCGGAGGAGGCGGAACTTATGGAACAGAAGGGGCAGACGTGCAGACATTTCAGGGCAGCGGAAGATATGCCGAGTGCCCGGGAGATATGCCCAGAAGCGGATTCTGCCCACACTGCCCAGCAAGGAGTGAGACTGCCCGGGGAGACATAAGGAGACACAGCCCGGTAAGCAGCTCAGCAGAGCGTTGACATGGTGCCCGGGCAGCACGTGGTTAGACTGTCGGGAGGGGGGGGACAAGGCGCGCTTTAGCGCTTCAGCCTGGCCGTGCAGGGAGGGTCAGAGAAGTCTCCACAGCGCGCAGTACATGCCACAAATCCAGCCTGCAGCACACGAGGACTGCGAGCAAGCACCACACAAAGTTAGGGGCAGTTTTAATGCAGGTAAAAATGTGTATTCGCCGTATAAGACGCACCAACTTTTTCCCCCCAGTTTTGGGGAAGAAAAAGTGCGTCTTATACGGCGAAAAATACGGTATATATTATTTATGTGTAAGTGGGCTTATTGCTGCCCATTCAGATCCCCAGTTTTTTATGTATATCTATATATCTATATATATACACTCACCTAAAGAATTATTAGGAACACCTGTTCTATTTCTCATTAATGTGATTATCTAGTCAACCAATCACATAGCAGTTGCTTCAATGCATGTCGGGTTGTGGTCCTGGTCAAGACAATCTCCTGAACTCCAAACTGAATGTCAGAATGGGAAAGAAAGGTGGGCTACAACAGCAGAAGACCCCACCGGGTACCACTCATCTCCACTACAAATAGGAAAAAGAGGCTACAATTTGCACGAGCTCACCAAAATTGGACTGTTGAAGACTGGAAAAATGTTGCCTGGTCTGATGAGTCTCGATTTCTGTTGAGACATTCAAATGGTAGAATCCGAATTTGGCGTAAACAGAATGAGAACATGTATCCATCATGCCTTGTTACCACTGTGCAGGCTGGTGGTGGTGTAATGGTGTGGGGGATGTTTTCTGGGCACACTTTAGGCCCCTTAGTGCCAATTGGCCATCGTTTAAATGCCACGGGCTACCTGAGCATTGTTTCTGACCATGTTCATCCCTTCATGACCACCATGTACCCATCCTCTGATGGCTACTTCCAGCAGGATAATGCACCATGTCACAAAGCTCGAATCATTTCAAATTGGTTTCTTGAACATGACAATGAGTTCACTGTACTAAAATGGCCCCCACAGTCACCAGATCTCAACCCAATAGAGCATCTTTGGGATGTGGTGGAACGGGAGCTTCGTGCCCTGGATGTGCATCCCTCAAATCTCCATCAACTGCAAGATGCTATCCTATCAATATGGGCCAACATTTCTAAAGAATGCTATCAGCACCTTGTTGAATCAATGCCACGTAGAATTAAGGCAGTTCTGAAGGCAAAAGGGGGTCCAACACCGTATTAGTATGGTGTTCCTAATAATTCTTTCGGTGAGTGTATATTTATGGATGTGCCCCAAGCATCTATTAATATATATATATAGAGTTAAAATGGGGCCAGAAGGGGACGTGGCTTGGCTGCCGAACGGAATGGCCACTTGAACCTCGAGCTCCGGCACCAAGCGAGCGAAATAGCGAGGTCCCTCGACACACAGCACCCCGCATACCTCTGTTCCAGACCCTGAACTCCGGCAAGATGCCCCGAGGAAAAAGAATGCCTCAGAAGCAGGGGAAGCTGGAGTTCTACTTCGATGCAGGGGCAGAGGGCACGAACTCTGACGCACCTCCGCCATCTTCTCAGCATACTCCAGCGCCTCCGCTCCGGACGCACTGAGACACTAGCTCCCCGCGACATCAATCCCTCCCGTACGCTGGCTCTCCTCCATTGCCGCAGCGGAACTCGGCGAACACCCCACCATCGGACAAATCACCTGTCTCACCGCATTCTCCGTCCACCAGGAGTCCAGAGAAGCAGAGACCGAGGCTCCAAGGGGACGCTCCACATGAGGTAGACCCAGACTGTGAACTAGGCCGCTCAGACCACTTGGCCAGTGTCCTCCAGCATCTCCCCACATCTGATCAACCTGCCTCAGGGAACCTAATGAAAAACATGCTGATAGCATTCAGCTCTGCCCTTCATAAGGATTTTACATCTTTACTCATCCCGCTCAAATCCTCCATTGCAGAGACTGAGTCACGTGAAGCCCATATTGAAACCAAAATGGGCGAATTCGCCTCGTCGCACAATCAACTCAACTCATAGATCCCCACGAGGAGATAAAAGCAGATATGGACTCTATCAAAGCTAAGCTTATAGATCTGGAAGCCCGCTCGAGGCGGAATAACATAAAATTTAGAGGGGTGCCAGAAGACATCAGCCCATCTGCGCTGACTCCATACCTGCAAGCCCTTCTTAAACAACTTCTTCCCTCCTGCTCCGCTATGGACTTTACAATAGATAGGGCTCACAGAATTCCAAAGCCCCGCCATCTGCCCGACTCTACGCCTAGAGACACTCTAGCACGCTTACATTTTTACCACCTAAAAGAAGCTGCCCTAGCTGCAGCAAGGCAAATGCCAGAACTACCGGCACCCTATCAAACGGCAAAACTGTACACAGACCTGTCGACGGCAACCTTGCGGCAACGCCGGATGCTAGCCCCAATTACTGTGGCTCTGAGAGAGCACAAAATGGCATACAAAAGGGGCTTCCCGGTGAAAATTCTGCTGCAGCAAGAGGGAAAACACTACATCAATAATACAGTGGAGGAGGGTAAAAAGTTACTGGAATCATGGAACATTTTGGTTGCAGATACACCCACATTCAGTAAGCATCCACTGCAACCTCTAGAATCGGAATGGCGCACCATTAGCGCTCATCGAGGGACCAAACACTGACTGAATCGACTTCCTAACAGTGCCAGAGAACTACATGCCGACCAGCGGCACCAACAAGAACTCTTTTCCTCCACAACACTCGTCCACGACTAGGATGACAGATTCAAGTCCACTACCACTTAATCATCTGACTCAACAGATAAGAATTAGTTTTTTTGTTTAACCTCTGTTTTTTTTCCCTATTATATGGTTTCACTACTAGGTCATTCATGAAGTTTGATGTCTTTGACAATTGCGGTTCCTTTGTAAATGCCTTACATTTGCTGGGGTTGCGGGCCACCACTAATGTATCCCCCATGACAAATAGCACTTTAATCACGTCACCATGGTGATTAAAGTAATGTCCCTTAATGTTAAGGGCCTCAACAGCCCCCAAAAACGCTCATATATGTGGAGAGAGGCCATTCAATTGCACGCAGATATTATGTGTATCCAGGATGCACATAGAGTGACTCACCGCCTATTCCCTCACATTATCCAGTCCCACTATCACAAAAAGCAGAGAGGAGTGGTTTTAGCCTTTAAAGCCTCTATCGCTTATCAACCAATTGTATCCAACGTGGACCCGCATGGTAGGTTTATTATCCATGTATGTAATATAATCAATATCACATACACAGTAGTTGTGGCTTACGCACCCAACAAACATCAATTACGATTTTTTAACAAACTTATGACTAAAACGAATAGGATGAAACAAGGTTGTGTTTTGTTATGTGGGGATTTCAATGTGGTCCCCGATGCAGCGGTGGACTCCACGACCCCCTCCAGGATTCAGGGGGCGGCTCTGGGTCCCCTGCTGCACAGGGAGGAACTCTATGATATCTGGAAGATTCACCACCTCCAAGAACTCGACTTTTCCTTTTTTTCCTCTGTACACAACGCATACTAGCGTATTGATCTCTTCCTCTTAGGCAGATCCCTTTTACAATTAGCCTCCAAATCCACTATTGAATCCATCAAATGGTCAGACAATGCCGCCATATCTCTATCCATTACAGAAGCTTATAATGTCAGAGACACCATGTGGCGCTGCAATGACTATCTATTATCTAATCCCACTTATAAACCAGCCATTGAGAAAGAACTATTAGAATACTTTTCAATTGATGAAGGTTCTGTGTCTAGCCCTTTCACCCTCTGGAACGCCCACAAGGCATTTATCAGGGGAATTTTTATCAAGATGGGTCACTGTGTGAAGAAGGAGCGAGAGCAGCACATAGATACTATTACATCCAAATTATTGACATTGGAAACCCTAAATAAATTCCTCTTTACAGAGAAACGCAAATCACAGATTAACTCCCTGAGATTACAACTTAAAGAGTGCTTACTCCACAGGTACGAGAAGCAGCTTACTTCAATTAGAGCCCGCTACTATTCCCAAAACAATAAAGCAGGAAAATTACTAGCAAATAGGATCAAACAGAGATCAATCAAATCTAGGATCCCTTTCCTACTCCACTCAGATAACAAAAGCAAAATATATAACCCCAAAGATATCGCCAACCACTTCATGGAATATTATTTTTCCTTATACAATCTGAACAAATCCCAACAAACTTACCAAGCAACCCCGGAGGAAATTAACACCTTTCTAACCTCTCTTCACCTCCCCTCATTAAATACACAACAACAAGACTCTCTATCCCTTCCATTCATGAAAACAGAAATATTCCAAATCATCTCTTCTCTACCTCTGCACAAATCCCCAGGCCCCGACGGCCTTTCCAACGCTTATTATAAAACCTTTACCCCTGGTCTTATCCCCCACTTGATGTCAGTGTTCTCACAAGCTTTTAGTGAGAGATCCTTTCCCCAAGAGATGCTAGCTGCACCCATTGTAACCATGCCAAAACCCGGTAAGTCACAAGACAAACCCCAAACCTTCAGACCCATATCTCTTGAACTCGGACGTCAAAATATATGCCAAAGCACTAGCCAACAGGCTTTCAAAAATCCTTCCATTACTAGTGGACATAGACCTGGGTATTAATATTACCTCATCTATCCCTTTACTACTCCAACATAACTACATCCCCCTCTTATACACTATTAAGGAAGATTTCTCTACCTATGGCAAATATGAGATATCCTGGGTGGGACGCATTGCGACCTTCCAGATGATGACTCTGCCTAAGCTCCTGGTCATTTTTCATACGGTCCCTATCAAAGTGCCCTCTCACTTCTTTAAAAAAGCACAAGGCCTTCTCAACTCTTTTGTTTGGGCGGGACGTAAGCCAAGGACAGCTTCATTCATACTATGCAAAACCAAACGAGGAGGGGGACTCGGCCTACCAAAGATAGAAGATTACTTCTTGGCGACACAGTTAACCTTCTCTTTGGTTGGTGGACGGGTGACACCTCTGTCCCATGGATCCAGATGGAATCCTTCCTGGCACATCCGAAACATTTAAGATCACTCTTAATTGACCGTCTAAATTTGTCCTCAACCGAACTCCCCAACCTTCCTTACCTTTTAGATAGTGCCATACACCATTGGCGTATATTCCACAACAGGAGTGCCCAGGCGACCATTAACGCACTCTCTGTGTCCCCCCTGCACCTGCTAGAACTGAGACTCCCTGACACAAACCTCGCCTCTTGGAGGGCCTGCGGCCTTCTTTGGATATCACAACTGTATAACATGGGTCAGATTAGACCGTTTATAGAACTCCAACAGGAATTTGACCTTCCACGCACAGATTTTTACAAATACCTGCAAATACGCCACCTTTTACAGTCCCAGAACCCGTACGTACTAACAGCGAATCAACAATTGTTTGAGCTATGGGGATCCCCAATTGTACCCCCAAAACACCCGAGTCTCAGAGTATTATACTTGAGCCTGGGAGACAAGCCTACCTTCCAAAAATCGACTCCCTTTTTAGCTTGGGACAGGGAACTTAACAATCAGATCCTAATCTCCAACTGGATACCGGCCCTAAGATTCATTTCGGCTACCTTCATAAGCACTAACTTATATGAAGCAGCTATGAAAACATGTCTGAGGTGGTACCCGACTCCAGACAGACTGAGCAAAATATTCCCTGGAACTTCCAACTTATGTTGGCGCCATTGCGGAGCCAAAGGTACACTCTTGCACACGCTGTGGTCCTGTCCCAGGCTTACAAATTTATGGAATAGCGTATTTGATCTGGCATCCAAATTTAGCGGAATACGCATTGTTATGCATGTTCATCCCTAACTCCCACAGGATCCCTATAGCTCACTTATTCATAGCCACCAAGCAAGCTAAATATTACGAGATACTGGAAATCAACAGAGATCCCGTCCCTGTCTGAGATTATCACCCGGGTGCAACAAAACTGTATCTTTGAAAAATTGATGGCATATAGGGACCAGAGGTCGGGAAAGTTCCACTAGACTTTAGGCCTGTTGTCTCCCCAATAAATACTGCAACAAACCAGGACGACACGTATGACTAGTAGTGATGTTATTAAAGTTATAACTGTTCAATGTTCTGTTTATTATCTCTTATGTGAATATCCATTATTCTACATTGATGAGAATTGCGTACACAGTTGCATTGCTTATACTTACCTCTCTTGTAACTTGAGGCTTATATTAACAATGATGTTATCTAGTTTTGTCTTTTCCTGATGCCAGATTGTTGGCAACTGTGTTTTTTTTTTGTTTTGTTTTATATGATTGACTTACTCACAAAATTCAATAAAAATGATTGAAACATAAAATGTGGCCAGAAGATCCCCCATGGATGCCCCCCCCCCCTCCTGGAATATGCCTGCAGGAGGGAGAGGCCGACAACTGGACAATTATGTCCAGTTTCGGCCTCTTCAAAGGACAGAGGATCAATAAAGATCCTCTGCCCTTTGTTAACATCTCCGGCAGTGCCGGAGATGTTATGCCTAACAGGGACAAGGGAACAAAGAGTTCCCATGCCCCCCGGCGCTGTAATAACAGCGCCAGAGTTATGCTTTATCTTCACAGGCGGGAGGATCAAAGGATCCCCCGCCTGGAAGCGCGCGCCAGGACGCGTAGACTGGTGCTGTGATGTCATATCACCGCGCCAGCCCACGTGGACTGGGCTGAGCGCAGGAAGACAGGAGCGAGCGCGGCTGGGTTTAAATACCCCGGCCGTGCGACGCTCAGCAGTTGAGCCAGCAGCCTGATACGAGAATCAACCCCTGCGAGACGAGCATCATAGCGAGGATAATCCCCTACAACGAGCAATACCCCTGGAAACGAGCATTAACCCCTGGGTGGCTAAGTATCATCAACCCCTATACCACCAACGTTTAACCCTTTGGTTCCCATATTTACCCCTATACCACTAATAAACCCCTGATAAACCTCCCCTGCCCTATACTGTATTAACCCCTAATACTCCCATATGCAAAATGCTTGTACATGCCCTCATCATCTCCCGCCTAGACTACTGCAACACTCTCCTCTGTGGCCTTCCATCTAGCACTCTCGCACCGCTCTAATCTATCCTCAACGCTGCTGCCCGACTAATCCACCTCTCACCGTGTTACTCCTCTGCCTCTCCCCTCTGCCAATCCCTTCACTGGTTCCCCATTGCCCAGCGAATTCACTTCAAAGTACTAACAAATAGATACAAAGCCATCCACAACCTGTCCCCTCCCTACATCTCTGAGCTACTTTCCCGATACACCCCCACACGCACTCTCCGATCCTCACAAGACCTCCTTCTCTCCTCTCCTCTTATCGCCTCTTCCCACAATCGACTCCAGGATTTCTCCCGTGCATCCCCCACACTCTGAAACTCGCTACCCCAACATATCAGACTCTCACCTACAGTGGAATCTTTCAAAAGAAACCTGAAAAGCCACCTCTTCAGACAAGCCTACAACCAGTGACCCTGCTGCCTCTATACCGCCATGACCAACTTCACCCGCACCTACTGTGTCCTTCTCCCATACCATGTAGATTGTAAGCCCTCACGGGCAGGGTCCTCTCTCCTTCTGTACCAGTTTGTAACCCGTCTTGTTTATGATTAGTGCAATTGTCTGTATTATGTATGTGCCCCCCTTATCACATGTACAGTGCTATGGAATGAATGGCTCTTTAATAATAAATAATAATAATAATCCCTGCCGCCCACTGTCCTGCCCTATACACCCCTGCATTAACCCCTTAGAACCCATCTAACCCCTGCTGTCCCATATCCCTGCAGCATTAACCCCTACAGACCCCAGCCTATACCCCTGCACTGCATTGCCCTGATCCTTGCAGTGCTAACTCTCTGTTAACCCTTGCTCTGCTGCCCTGTCTATTCTAGTTACCCCTTGTTATCCCCATAGGGACAATATAGTGTCAGGAGGGTGAGTTGCTGTTGATATTTGTATGTGTGTATGTAAGTGTAATGTATAGATAGTGTGTGGGGTGGAATGGGAATTGTGTATTGTGTAGTGTAGTTAGGTTTGTATCGTGTTTATTAATACTGTTTATTGTAGCGCTATTATATATATTACTGTGTGCTGCTATAAATATATATATATCTATTCCATTGATATAGATATATAATTATAAGCAATAATTAGACTGTAGACGTGTAGTGTGTTAATAAATACCTTTTCTTTAAGCACAGCGTGTAGTCTTTTTGTTGTATTAGGCGCCGCAGTAATAGTCGCAGGTAGTTCAGTATAGAGTAAGGCAATCAGAGTGTGTTAGTATTTAAGGTATAAATAGGCGGATGCACCACTAGACGACTCGCGCCTATTTAAGAATATTAATTATTGGTAGTCCCCAAAATCTATATTTAATATTTCCCTTAACATGCGGGTCCCACTATTGGGACCCACACCTGCCTCTAGAACAGAGTCAGCAAAGTGCTTGAGGGCACACAGTGCATGCGCGGCTGGCCTCCATTAATTTCTACGGGACTCCTGAAAATTGCACTGGCTCAGCTATTTCCATAAGCACCATAGAAGTGCATGAGCGGTGCGCCCTCTGGCACTTTGCGGGCTCTGTGTTAGAGACAGATGTAGGTGCCAGAGGTGGGACTCGCACCAATTAGGCATTGGGGGCATATTCTAGAGATATGACCCCAATGTCCCACATGGGACAACCCCTTTAAATATATTCTGTCCTGGGAGAGTCTACTTGATTATATATAATGAATTTTGCTTTGTTAGTTCTGTGAGTACCAGAATTAAGCAGTCAGTGCACTCAGGATGGATAGATAGATAGATAGATAGATAGATAGATAGATAGATGATCCAGCCAATTACAGAGGGATCTGCGTCAGCAGCACTCTGGGGAAACTGTTCAACAGCATCATCAATAAAAGAATACTCACCTTTCTCACACAGCATGAGGTTCTCAGCAAAAGCCAAGCTGGGTTCATGCCAAACCACCACACCATTGACCATATCTATACCCTGCACAGCCTCATCAAGACACACGTCTACGATACCAAATGTTGCTAAATATTTGCCTGTTTTGTGGACTTTAAGAAGGCGTTGGACTCGGTGTGGCACCCGGGCCTGTTCCTGAAACTTCTGGAGAGCGGAATAGGAGGGAGAACGTATGACGTCATCAAGAGCTCATACACCAGGAACCAATGCAGCGTGAAGGTGAACGGAAAGAGGACGGCTTATTTCCAGCAGGCCCTAGGGGTCAGACAGGGCTGCAGCCTTAGCCTGACACTCTTTAATAGGTCCATAAATATTGGGACAGACACAATTCTTACATTTTTGCCTCTATACACCACCACAATGGATTTGAAATGAAACAAACAAGATGTGCTTTAAAGGGAACCTGTCACCGGGATATTGTTTATAGAGCTGAGGACATGGGTTGCTAGATGGCCGCTAGCACATCCGCAATACCCAGTCCCCATAGCTCTGTGTGCTGTTATTGTGTAAAAAAACTGATTTTATACATATGCAAATTAACCTGAGATGAGTCCTGTACGTGAGATGAGTCAGGGACAGGACTCATCTCAGGTTAATTTGCATATGTATAAAATCAGTTTTTTTTACACAATAAAAGCACACAGAGCTATGGGGACTGGCTATTGCCGATGTGCTAGCGGCGATCTAGCAGGCCATGTCCTCAGCTCTATACACAAAATCCTGGTGACAGGTTCCCTTTAACTGCAGACTGTCAGCTTTAATTTGAGGGTATTTACATCCAAATCAGGTGAACGGTGTAGGAATTACAACAGTTTGCATATGTGCCTCCCACTTGTTAAGGGGCCAAAAGTAATATGACATAACAATAATAATAAATCAAACTTTCACTTTTTAATACTTGGTTGCAAATCCTTTGCAGTCAATTACAGCCTGAAGTCTGGAACGCATAGACATCACCAGACGCTGGGTTTCATCCCTGGTGATGCTCTTCCAGGCCTCTACTGCAACTGTCTTCAGTTCCTGCTTGTTCTTGGGGCATTTTCCCTTCAGTTTTGTTCTCAGCAAGTGAAATGCATGCTCAATCGGATTCAGGTCAGGTGATTGACTTGGCCATTGCATCACATTCCACTTCTTTCCCTTAAAAAAACTCTTTGGTTGCTTTTGCAGTATGTTTTGGGTCATTGTCCATCTACACTGTAAAAATGTCACAGAAGGTGTACAGGAAACTAGAAGACACAAAATGAATATCCGACTGACTGGATCCAAAACTAAGGAACAAAAGGGAGAGCCCTGCAACAGACCTGGCACTCTACTTGACTGCTCAGCCTATGCGAAAATCCCAATGGTAGATGATCGCATATCCTCGTACCTCGACTGTATAACACCTGAACACCCTATAATAGTGAGGGGACACGACCACCGGCTCCCTACACTTGATACGGAGGGAGGCAGGGTCACCTGGGATCCAGCAAACAGAAAAACACAAATGAATGAACAAAAGTTATCTGTAGAAGATTCAGAAGTAGGATCAGCATGCACACACTCCAGGAAGGAATATAAACCGCGAAGTGAAGCAGTCTGGGAAGGGATTTAAAGGGATGCAATCAGTGCAACTACATGTCAGCTGAGAGAGGCTAACGAGATGAGAAAATGAAAGCAAAACAAAAAGGAAGCTCAAGGAGGAGGTTCTGAAAGGCATCTGTCAGAGCTTCTCAGATGTCTGGTGGTGACAAAAGCGTCGTCCAATGAGTTTTGAAGCATTTGGCTGAATATGAGCAGATAATATTTCCCGAAACACTTCAGAATTCATCCTGCTGCTTTTGTCAGCAGTCACATCACCAATAAATACAAGAGAACCAGTTCCATTGGCAGCCATACATGCCCACGCCATGACAATACCACCACCATGCTTCACTGATGAGGTGGTATGCTTAGATTCATGAGCAGTTCCTTTCTCCATACTATTTTCTTCCCATCACTATGGTATAAGTTGATCTTGGTCTCATCTGTCCATAGGATGTTGGTCCAGAACTGTGAAGCCTTTTTTAGATGTAGTTTGGCAAACTCTAATCTGGCCTTACTGTTTTTGAGGCTCACCAATGGTTTACATCTTGTGGTGAACCCTCTGTATTCACTCTAGTGAAGTCTCCTCTTGATTGTTGACTTTGACACACATACACCTACCTCCTGGAGCGTGTTATTGATCTGGCCAACTGTTGTGAAGGGTGTCTTCTTCACCAGGGAAATAATTCTTCGGTCATCCACCACAGTTGTTTTCCGTGGTCTTTCGGTTCGTTTGGTGTTGCTGAGCTCACCAATGCGTTCCTTCTTTTTAAGAATGTTCCAAACAGTTGTTTTGGCCTTGCCTAATGTGTTTGCTATCTCTCTGATGGGTTTGTTTTGTTTTTTCAGCCTAATGATGGCTTCACTGATAGTGACAGGTCTTTGGATATCATCTTGAGAGTTGACAGAAACAGATTCCAAATGCAAATAGCACACTATAAATGAACTCTGGACCTTTTATCTGCTCATTGTGATTGTGATAATGAGGGAATAACACACACCTGGCCATGGAACAGCTGAGAAGCCAATTGTCCCATTACTTTTGGTCCCTTAACAAGTGGGAGGCACATATGCAAACTGTTGTAATTCCTACACCGT